>NW_009259237.1:2170259-2192702 GCF_000687185.1 Egretta garzetta
GATTACAAGCATAATGGAGAATACATAAATGAATGCACAATGATTATAGATATTTATATGCATCCTGCTAGTGAGAGATCATGTCTATAATTCATATGTGGTAAAGCCACAAAATTATGAAGGTCTCCCTACCACTGCCATTTATAATCCAATGGGAATCCATTACATTTTTATTTCTCATGTTACAAGAGGCAATTTATGACTGTCTGTATATCACATTATGTTTTAGAGGTGATGATAATGTAAAAGCAGCCTGACCTCAAAACGGAATAACTGATTCAAGCAAAATGCCATTTCACAAAAAGTATACTTGGTTTCTTAGAGAAATAAGTAACTACAGGTAAAGCTTTTTAAATTTTAGTCATAGCATTCATTTTAGAAAATAATTTTCATCAAAGTAATCCCTTTCTGGGGTCATTTCATTTAATTTTTCTTTTAGGAGCAGAGGTGTGGTTTTATTTGATTTTTTTTTTTTTTTTTAAATCACAACCAAACATACAAATTCAGCCTATTTCAGAAGCTTTAAATTAGCCCACTCTCTAATCTTTCAGTCTGGTCATTCCCAAGCCATTTTGTGATCAATACTGAGCTGTTCCCTGTCCAGCTGGAGGTTTCAAGACTGTTTCCGTTTATCCACCTCCTAATTGCATTGTGAGGCATAAACTCTTGGTGCACTTACAAGCAGTTAAGAGTTACTGTGATGACACCACTAAAAGAGGACATGAATTAACATCAAATAGTTGTAATGCCTAACTACACAGGATGCGATGGGTTAGAGTCGTACTTACTATCTTCTACTTATAAATGAAGTAGCATTTGTGATAACAACTACCCTAAGTCCTCCACAGAAGCTGCATGCCACTCCCGAACGCAAGAGGCAACATGAATGTTCCTTCATCACTATTATTGTTGGTTTTGTTATTATTTCTAAGGATAAGAGCTCTACTACATTCATTTGGTTTCTTAACAGCAACACCATTTTGTTCATACCTTTGTAAACCTACCACATTTTGATTTTCAGATTCTTAACTTTCCAGTGTTAGGGATAGGATTGCCATAGTCTGGTTACAGTTTTTTAAAAGCTGAAAACTCTGTTCTCTGTTGAAGGGCTGCCCTTCTGTGGGCATAAGTATTTCAGAACAGATTCATAAAAATTGACAGCTAGCTAAACTTTATACATCTTGACCTCACTAAGAATTCAGTTTCACCTGCAGTAGAGCCATTTATATTGGCATAATGTGTTACACAAGTATAGCTGAAGTCAAATTACACTTAATAAACTAGACTGTATTTTTAAAAGAAGATGAAATAATGGCTATAATATTTAATGTGCCACTTAACTGTCACATTAATAGAAAATCTATCAGTAAAGATGACAGAGCTGCGATGATTTAGCAGTTACCAATCCAGACCATTAGAGCTTTACGAGTAACACCAGCGAACAATATTATGGGACCACTCTGTATCTTTTCTCATATGGAAAATTAGTCTCTTGAAATTCCTGAACAGTCCCAACTAAATGGGACCAGTTGTGAGGCTACCCAAAGTCAGTCGCAGTACCAGAATGTGGATTTAGGAAGTGCAAAACATTACTGCATGTTCCAGGTTTTAGTGGGATACCTCTTGATGTGACTTCTATGCAATACATGAATGATCTGCTAGCTACATTACTCTCACAGTGCCTAAAGAGAGACAACTCTTCTTCAGCATCAGACAGGAACCCCTTCTTAGACTCACCTGCACTAGCAGAGGTGAACTGTTTTCAGTCAGACCACCTCCCTGATCCAATTCAGTGCATGTTGTGGAGGTGCCAAAGATCAGAGGGGCCAGGACCTGGGACCAGAATAGTCCAGGCTTAGATCAGTTTAAGCTGCTGTGAAGCTGAACACCTAGAGTGGAAACAGCTGAGGACTCATTTCAGTTCCCACATAGCCCCCTGCAGCTGCTGGCTGCAGGTACAGTTAATGACTTTCCCATGCTGGGCTTTCACACCAAAGTGTTAAGGAATAAGCTGTCTGAAATCTTGTTTTTCCTATATAACTTATTTTACTTTATATAGGTTATAGTCTAAGTTTAACTTAAGTAATAATTACATCTGAATTATAAAATAGATATTAAGTTATAATTTAAAACCATTTTTAAAAAAAATCATTTCTTTTTAAAACTTTCATTGTTGGAAAAAAAAGTTTAAGTTTACTTGCTGCATTCAGTAGCTGATCCACTTTGTTTGTATGTCTTGTCATTTAGTACCTCTTAATTGAAGGTCTTAAACTGATCTGCTCTGTATTTTATGTTAGTATCATTTAGTATATCTTTTAACTCGCTGAATGTAGAAAAGCACCAAGAACTGAAAATTCAAAAAAATAAGCTAAAAGTTTAGGACAGCAAAAGCTTTAAAAACATAGGTCAAAATAAATCCTGGGTTAATTTCTTTTCAGAAAGCCTGCATAATTCTTGAGTTTACCTGTGCTGGGTGTACCAAAAGACAAGTTTTGTTTGTGGACAACATACAAAGTGTTTTCTTTCACTGTCAGCATTTTTATACCAGGACTTGAACTACGCTTAGAGTTGCATGGTATTTGAAGCAAAGCCATTATTATCTTGACTTTGATTTACCCTTTCAAAGGAGCTGCTTTGAAGCAGTTCAGCAACAACAGACCTATGTGGGATGTGTTCAATTTTTAAATTACTTTTCTAATGAAGGATAATCTACAAATTCTGAAATTTGTTGTTCATCTCTTTTTTCCCTAATGTGATTAAGGGGCTAGTTTCAATACAAACCAGAGTAAATTATATGAGTGTGTCTGCCTGAAAATGAAGTATGTTTTCACTGTTACAGCAGTGTGACACTACTTCCAAAAATGAACGACAGGCTGCTAAGCAAAAATTATGAGGAAGAGATTCTTATCAAGGCTTGGAAAATGTCAGAAGAGGGAAGGACATTGGTTTAACTACTTTGATTCGATAAACACCTTGCCATTTCACAGAAACATCTCTGGTAGTAGAGGGGGGAGAAAATGTAGCTTTTGTTAGATTTTCAGTGATGCATTTCAGGCCTTCTCCACCTATGAGGAGACTTAATTTTTTAAAATATCATCCTTACCACACAGCATTTCATGCTGAAACAGTGCTTTCTTCTTTTCATGTTAAGCGAGCTTAACATTGGACAAAGATGCAGATTTATCTCCCACAGTCTAATGCTTGAACTTTCATTAAGCTTCTGAATGTTTCAGTAATGCCAGCCCCAAGCTCTCTTCACTCATCAAGGAAAACTGTAATTGCCCAAATAGCCTTCTTTCTACAGAAAGACAACAGCTCAAGCTCCACCATGCCCTATTCATCCCTTAATTCATTGAAAAGGCTGCCAATACAGGTTTAGCAGGTGCTACATGGCCCACATACTTGAAACCATTTTTTCCTTGGGCACTGCACATTGTTCTTCAGCCACATGCTAGAACAAGCGGAAAGCTTCACGGTCCATTGCAAACATCCTGAACTATTTGATCATTCGGATTAGAAAGCCTCCAAAAATTACACTTGAAAACACCCTGGTTTACAATTAGCTGCTTTAGGCTCTATGCTGTATAAATGTGTGCTTGGTGTACTCTGTGAAAAGCTTTCTCAATAGAAGCTGAAACCTGTTTCTATCTTTAGTACCGACCTACCCCAGTAATAAGTTTCATGGCCACTGTGGTCTGCTCAGAAATTCCGTAGCCTCTGGCCACAGATAACCATCCACTAGGTAATCTTAAATGTTATTCTCTCAAGGTTAAAAAAGTGTGTTTAAGATTGCTCTGGCTTTGAGTTCTCATTCTTGCATCCTTCCTGAACTCCCCGCTTCCCAGGAGATTCTACGCAGTGATGGATACAATGTGTTTTTCCTTTTGTTCTTAAAGGTCGGTTCATTCATCACACTAGGTGGGGTACATTTTTTAAGCACTGGAATGAGAGCTGCTCTGCTCAAAACAGCATGCATGAAAAATAAAACTGTGGTGAAAACAGTCCTGGGCTAGCATCGAGGAAAAGTCCAGAGAAGCGCACAAAAACGTCTCCTACCAGGCCAGGAGACCTTGTATCAAGCAGCTCACTGCGTGTTCCTCTCAAAAACTCCTTAAGTCTCAAGTGATATTCTTATTATTATGATGCATTAAGGATTATTAACATTAACCTGGAATATCACCCCCAAAAATTCAAAATTTTTTCTCGTCTTTGAGGCCTATTCAGGCAAGGCACCTAGAAAAAAAGCTGCTCAATATACAGCCTGGATTAGTATTGTCTACATAATGAACCCAACGTCACAGACAGAAATTATGACAAGTATTTTCTACATAACTTTTTAATAGACAATGACTTTTCTCCATACATATTTTCTGCTTCATGGTATCTACACTCATCCTCTTAAGTCTCCCATATAACTGCCAAAGAAGATCTTTTAGAAATACAGACCAGCTTTCACTACAACTGAAGTCGTACATGTCATTATAAGATATGTCTCACCATTTACTTTTCACGTTACAGCCAAAGGGAATTAGGATGTAATTAACACACAACAAATAACAAAACTACTCATAAGATTACTGAGAAAATTTCCTTTTAAAATCAGAGGGAATTAATAACAGGGTTTGCCTTTGCACAGTACAGATATTCATACTCATAAAAAGTCCTCAGTTATGGAAGATTTGACTATTGTTAAGTACAGCTATGACCTGGGGACAGGTCAGAAAACTGAAGGAATGTAGTTTTCATCTATAGGACTAGTTACTATTGCACTGTGTACACATAAGCAAGCCAAATGTTTTAAAACTCAGGTTGCTTATATAAGCAAAAAGCCAGAACACATTTTCAATACAGAGCTAAAAGCACCATTGCACTATTGGCATAGAAAATAATTAAACCCTAAAGATGAAATCTTTCTACTGCTGTTGATTTTCATGTATCACTAATCTACATCATCTGTTATTTAATCCACCAGTGCTATCATTGATTTTAATGGGCCAATGCTAATGTTTTTTTTTAAAGCTGTCCTTAAATACAGAAAAAAGGCAGATGTCATAGCCACAGAAGAGACACTAACAGGACAGAAGACGTCTGCCTGCTGAAGTCAGATCAGCGTGCAAGGTGATTACCACGTCTTGGGTTACAACAGCTCTTTAGGAGGGGATTTCACATGTAGGCAGGGTGAGACACAACCCTTATCTATTGTAGGAAGCTGGTATATGCAGCAAAGGGAGTATGTTTTGGTTTTAGAATGGGACTCTTCTTTTGTCCTCCTCCAAAATCTCCTATTTCTAAAACTTATTAACATTAACATACTGTATCAACAGAGGAAAATAATTTTCTCCTTTTCCTTAAATTTTGTTTTGTTTCCCCAACAGCCAGTTTCTAAAGTGTGAAAAAAACAATTCCAATAGAGAAAAGCACGCTCTAAAGGTACAGGCTTAACATTTTACAACAGTCTATACCTTATTTCAGAAGTCCAAACACAATGTGCTTCCTGTCTCAAGCTTTGTTATACAACGGAAATCCTTTTGATAGAAGCATAGATGGGTCAAAACAAACCAGAACTACTGTATTCAGAAAGAAAAAAAGTTCCCATTCCCACATATTATTCTATTCAAAGTGTATTTGATAGCATTTACTGGCATTCAGATTGCATCTTCCTCTTGCACCACGATGAGTCTTTAATTGAATGCCTTCAAAAAGCTGAGAAATTACTTGTTTATTTTCTCTTAGAAATAAAACCTCCTCTTGTGACCGAGGAGGCAGGACATTTCATAAGTCATCCGATATGTAAGCACGTGCAGCCAATGTCATGGTAAACACTAGCCTGGGGGGCTTGAACTCGACGGCACCTCCTGGCAACATCAACCCAGTTTCACTCTGTGACAGATGGACAGAGGTAGTGGCAGAGAGGTCATCAGGGAGAAGAATACCTCATACCTGACTTCATCTGGTATGTTCCACATTTTGCTCTCATGAGCTTCAGAGATCCTTTGGCCTTACACGTCCCTACAATGATCGTTAAACTGGAGAGTGAAGAAGCAGCCCTTGACAGCAAGCAGGCCTCTCCTGAAGAGATGGTAAGTGTCCAATGCGTGTACAGTATACATCTTGGCAGCATCATCAGTTTAGGGTTTTATTGCTGATAAAGTGCTTTGTGAGTATTTGCATCATTTATATAACTGAAAGTAGCTAACACTACAGTGTTACATAACTCATATAACAAAATGCAGAGAAATTTTGCCGATCCAATTAAAATCAGAAGTCAGATTCTGCGTTCCAGAAAATGAATGCTGCATTTGATTTTAAATAGTAATAAAAGTCTTTAAATCACCATCATATTTCTTAGTATTTTAGAAAGGTACACTTCCAGGTTGTATCAACCTGCAGTAGTAAATCCAAAATTCAGATCACCTTGCTCATGCTAGCAGTACTATTAAGGGAAATGGGACAACTCTTCCCAGCATGGGGTACACAGTTAGTTGTAGTATCATAAAATTGTGGGTCATAGATCAGAGTCCAGAATGAAATATCTAAGCCATTCTTTAAGAGATATGATCTGCAAAACCTAGGAAATCGATAAGGAAATCAATAGGAAATAATATTTGACTCATTCACAAACAAATTTGTTTCAAGGGGCTTCATCTATATTCAGTCATGGAATTTAAAGTAAGCTCACTTTTAAAACTTAATTAAACTACAGCTGGGTAAGTCAATAAAAATGTTACCCTAGTGCCTTCATCCCCTTGCAGGAGTGGAGAAAAGAGCACTTCGTAGGCCAAGTCTGTACCGAAGATTTCAAACCAATAAGCCGTCTGCACAATGAGCAGCACAACAGGGCCCTATTTCATTCTGGACATCATAATAAACTTCATCAGCAAATGCTCCCAGCAGGTCTAATCTTTGTTTGTGGTACTGCACACATTTTTGTAGAGGAGATATCAATGAAGCTAAAAAGAAGTGTTTTAGCCCTGAAACATGTAGCACCAGTACAATCTCCTGCATCACACTGTAGTAGGGTGGCTTATGGCATGCATATCCAGTCATCGCTGAAAATATTTTTGGCAATGGATAGGCCATATCTGTTGTTGTTGGGAAAACTCAGAAAAGCAGGAGAGCCACATTCAATCACCCTAGACTCCCTGGTGTCACAGGCAGGGGACCCTTCTGCTCCTCAGAGGTTTGAGGGGCACGGTTTCATTTGCAGTACAGCACAATCTGGTGCTACAGAAGAAAGCAGGGCAAGATAAAAACTGAAGGAGCTGCGGGAAGGAGCAGGAGAAGGGTACTGAGTGCCTGTGAACAGGCAGGGAAAAAGATGGAAATGGCGTGTGCTGTCTGGAAAAGGTGGGAGTGAGAAGGGAACCCCTAGACAGCAAAAGAAAAAAAAATTCTCAACTTTGTGACAGGAATATCGGCAATCACCCAACCATCACCACCTGTTTAGTCCCAGCAAGTCCCTTCAAACCAGCATGCCACACCACTGCAAGCCAAGGAGTCTCTCCAGCACCCCAGGCTCTTGGCTACACCTTATCAATAAAGGTGCATGCAAATACGCTGCTCTGCCTAACAGGCACAGCTTCTCCTACAGAAGCAAGAAAGTCTCTGACCCTCCAGCAATAAGCAGAATGAAGCAAAGATTGTTCCCTCACTAAATTCTTTTGGTTACACAAACCGTAGATTTATGCTGCAAACTATATTTGTTCATATTTATTAACAAAGGCACACAACACAGCCGTCTTATTTTCTCATATGCATAGTTGGTCCCTTGCCCTGTAAAGCCAAATCAAAACCTGGAATTTCTCATTTTCCTGATTTGTGATGCATTAAGCCCTTAGTGAATGGTTCAACTCTGTGACTACAGTTGCTCTTCATTTTCCTCTCTACCTCCAGACTGTCAAGTCAAAAACTGTATGGTGTTTTTTCAAATATAACCCGACATCTGAACTGGTCAATCACTGCTAAAGAAGTAAATCCACACTTTCAATTATTATTCAAGTTATTGTAAAAAGTGTTTAAACGACTGTTGTTTACAGCCTCAGTAGAAGCTCTTTACATTTACACTTCTATAATTGTCAGAGATCAAGTCTGCTCCAACAGTGTAAACTGGCTCATCATAAAAAAGAATGTACTTTGTTACAGGCTTTCACGTAGTGTATTAAATATCTCAGCCTGCTCATAGATGCAGCACCACTGTCAAATCATGCTCAGGTACACATTGTTTTAGTCTTAATTTGACCTCTCTTAAAACAAATCTACTCTTTGTAATGATAGCAGTAACATCTTTTTTTTTTTCCCTCCAGATAAGACAGGACAGAAAATCTTTGCCCTGACAGTCAGAGAGTGCTTATGTGAAACAAATACTCTGCGACAGCCAGATGTGCTTCTCTATTTTAGCGCTAGACAAGCTGTCTCGTGTTGGGCTGGAGAAGGCATCTCTTACCCGCAGTGAAATCCCGCGCAGTCAGGACTCCCTCCCACTTGAACTGAAACGCTCTCCAGAGCCACACCACATGCATTTTCTCCCCCCACCCAGATGGAAGCCACCAAAGAGCATCACCCACAGCCAACAGCACATTCCAGCTTGTTGAGTCACTGCATTTCACTGCTATTGGGTTAGGTGCCTTTTTCTTTCCAACAAGCCAGATTTTTAAAATCAGCTCATATTTAATGCTTACATTTCAGAACACTTCTGCACTCGTTTCCTACGTGCAGCCCTAGCTGTGATAATGCTCCACCGGGATGATTAGAAATGGCTCATATTTCATCCAAGCCTCCCCTAAACCAACCTTTCTGAAGATTTAAAGGAAACACGTAGAAAGCATTTCTCATTGTGCTGCTGTACACCTGCAGATGCCGGCCAAGGTCAGGAGAGGAAACAACAAAATTCTTCAAGAAAGCCAGCGCCTTTGTCATCTGAACGTGGGCAGGAAACGCTGGAAGTGTTATAAGAAAGTTTTTCTAATGAGATCTTAGCCCAGCCTCGCAGAAGCCACATACAGATGATTGTTGTAGGTCTGTTCCAACTGAAATAGTCTATTCTGTTCTATACAGCTTTGAGAAGTAAATGGGCTAAGATCTGGCTATTCTAGTCCAATATTCAAACAGGTCAGATCCTCATGTTCACAGAGGTTTCTGTGCTCTGAAGCACAGCCACAGAACAGCGACAGAACTCTGGTTTGAGGGGAGGGCAAGGGCAAGGTCAAGGTCTGGGGCTGAACTGTCCCATCCACCAAAGAAGGGCCTGGATTCGGGGTCTGTTGCTCTGGTTTAACCTCAGGCAGCCTCCAGAGGAGGCTATGCATTATTCTGTAACACAAATAATATTAACAGCCATTTTATTTCACAGATACTTGAAGCACATTTAAAAAATATTGCACTTAGTGTGCAAATAATACGTAAAAGGTGGGGTTTTTTGAAAATGAAGTGTTTTAAAATTATGCTTTCTCTTCAAAACAAATTTTTAAAGTTAAATCAGCATTATTTTCTGCTGCATTAAACTGGTGACAAGTCAAAATAGCTGCAAATCTACTTGCAGTAATTAATGAACATTTATCTTTCTTCTTGTTTATTGTAAATACATCTTTACACAATAAGTTAATTTAGCAGCATATTTTTTCAGGAGCGCGCTCAGAAAGGTAGATCCTAATAGAAGTGTTCATCCACAACCTTTGCAAACTAGCAAGATCAATCATTTTTCTATGTCTCCAAATTTCCAAAATTAATGTAAATCCTGAAAAGTCAAAGCAAGGATTTAACTGTCTTAAATTTTCCATTGTGCTTTTAAATATATATATTCTCTCCTTTGAGATTCTGTTTGGATGTTAGAAACCAATTCTTATTCTTTTTAATCTCTGTTAAAGTGCACAGGGATGGGCACGGCATAACCATTTGTACGTTCAAGATGAAATATCAGCAAAATAAAATTGTCCAGGGCAGATATATTTCAGCATGAATCATTAATTCCTAAAGCTTGAGTCTTTTCATTATTCATTACACATTTTTCATCCTGCATTATTCCCTCAGTTAGCAGAGCTGCAGTGAGATACTTACAGCTCAGAAGTGTTAGCATGTAGCTGGGGAGACCAGTCCTGTGCCTCAGCACTATCAAACTGAGCAAGTCACAGGTAACCGGAAGATTAAAAATTATTTTTCCACTGCATTGCAAAGATCACAGTCACTGAAATTTGGCATTTTATAGACCAAGCACTTCAACCTCTGTGACTAGTTTCCCTGACTTTTTTACAGGGTATTTCTTTATGCCAAAATTACAGACAAGAAAACCCAACCCCAAATCTTTGTATTTCCATCAGATTTGTGCTGTCCCTATGCTGTTAGAAGCTAGGAAGTTATTTACGCAATTATAAATATATTTCTTCTGTTAATTCCACTGCAATGGCTAAATTCAAACCAGTGCAAGTCAGAGCAGCTTCACTGCAGAGAACGAGACAACATCACAGCAGAGAATGGCCTCCGGTGTTTAAATAAAAGAAAATACTAGCTGCTGTTGCCTCCACATGGATGTCTCAGTTTCAACGGGTTGGGGGAAAAAATCTATACTGACTGATTTCCAAGCCATTAGGAGTTCTTACACATACACTCACTGGCTAGAAGAGGCACAATGCAGACTGCAGAACAGGAACAATACATGGGGGACTGTCAGTGATACACTTAAACCATCTGCATTTGCACAGCGTTTGGCAGCAAAACCAGAAATAAGGCAGCCTAGGTCTGGGGGTATAATAAAGGGAGCGCATATAAATGAGTAAAAGTCACTGAACCAATTTACAAGGCATTAGTGCATTGGCTCCTAGACTTCAACCCCTCAGCAAGAATTCTTTCAGAGCAGCTCTCTCCACCCTCCTTTTGGCAAACGCTCAGACACGCTCAGCCCAGCAGACAGATCCACGAACAGCTTTTATAGAAAGCACATGTACCTCCTTCCCTTTTCCCATGTGCTATTTTAACAAAATAAAACCCCAGTCTGAAATCCTGTGCCCTTGGGAAAAGGGTGGCAGCAGTTGGAGACTCGGGTCTATCTGATCTCCGTCGCAGAAGCCCGTGGAGTCTCACACACAGTCTGTGCCGTGCAGCGGAGCCTGGACCCCACGCCTCGCGCTTCTCCATCCCCTCACTGGCACCTCACACATCGATAGCAGGGTGTCGCAGCCTCTCTCCCACTCCATGAAACCATATGCCAGAGAGATCTGGCCAGCCCCAACTGTGAGCTGCCAACCAGCTGGGGCTGGCACACCGCGCTCCAAGCAGGACCATGGCTGCGCAGCCATGAGACAGCGCGTGTGTGTGTGCGCCTTAATAGGGCACAGCAGAGAATTGCTGGAAGATGCTCCAAGCGCAGCAGCAGAGCACTTCTGCCCACCCCTGCGTGATGAAACCTGGGGGAAGGGAGGGATGATCTGTGACCTGGTGCGGGAGGCGCTAACGTCAATGGCATGACTTCATGCATGGAGATTAAATCACTGGAACACCAGCAGTTCAATGTAACAAGATAAAAGGAGAATCTGGAGACTTCAAGGGGCATCAAGGAAAGCATTTAAGATATGGGTCATCTCATGTCCTGTAAACACCCAGTGCAGCTTCCCTTCCAGGAACTTGTTTATTCGCAGACTCATCTGGCACAGAACAAAGCACTTGTCAGACACATCCTTTCCCTGGCACAATTACAAGTGGGTTAGGTGCATCAGCGCTGGGAAAGACACTGAGGTGAATGGCACCCCAACATCACCCTGACTGCAACCCCAAGTCTGTGACCTACTTTTTGTGGCACCCTGCTCTTTTCACCCCAATACTGTAAGATCTTACTCTCAAGCTAAAACTCCTGCACTTGATTAGCCACACGAATCCCAGCATCACAGCGCTATTTGTGTGCTGCAGCTTTCGGATGACATCTCTCCGATGTCTGGAATGGTTACTTGGTATACAGCTTGCAGTTCAAGCAGTAATCTGACTTTTTATCTCCCCTGAGGCTCTCACATAACAGTAAGAGGCAGAAAAAATAGGTTTCAGTCTTTCCTGAAGAAAAATCAACATTATTTCAACCTTTTTTAAAGTTTATCTAAAATCTTCTTCTGTTTTAGAGCTTCCTAGCAGATATTCAACTTCAGAACAAGTCAAAGACCCAGTGTTGCTGAGTGCAGGGACCGAGATCTGCTACCCTCGGTCACCCCACCACTGAAGTCAGGAGCTCGCAGCCAAGCGTTTCAGCTGGCAACATCTGTCCCATTAATGGGGAGAATGTCATATGAAAGCCAGGATCAGGATGGGCATATGGGTTATGTAAATAGTGTAGGAAGGAAAGAGAGGAGGCCATATCCCTGCTTCTCTCCAGCTCCCTACTCCTGATACGCTGCATCCCTTACAGAGCGAGGAATTGCAGCACACAGTCCGAAGCACACAAGCATAGCGTCCAGAGAAACACGACGGGGCTCAAATTGAGGGAAACCTCCGCGGTCCCTCCTGCCCCAGCAGCTCCACAGCACTACCTCTCCATCATCTACTGCTGGTAGGTGACTACCACCTACTCTGGTTCTGATCATTTTTTCAATTAATGCCACAGACATAAAGAGTGTTTTCACTGCAAACTTTACCAAAAGTGAAGATGGATGTTATTCCTCTCATTTCACATCTGGCGTAACAGAGAGAGAGAAACTTTTCTATACCAAAACATGAGCTTCTCCTTTACATTACCCACCAGAGGTGAAAGTAGTGTTAATGAATGAAAGCTAACTATTTTCATCATTTTTGTTTAAGTGGCAGAAGAAGAGATTGTGTTGGTTTGGGTTTCTATTTTAAGGGACATTTCAATTAAAGCAGATATGTTCTTTGGGTGAAAAACTTTCACTAAAATCAAGACGGTTTACCAAAAACCTTTCCGGAAAAATTTTGATCAGCTTCACACCTCCGCATTAGATTTGCTCTTTAAACTCAAATCACATATCAAGGTTATTATGCCTGAGTTAGCCTGCAGGCTTGCTTGTTAAAATCCCTGTGGACCATGTTTTCAATGAACAAATCAAAGGGATTCACAATTCCTTTCTTTCAGTTCAATGGTGAGGCAGTTTCATTTTACAGCTCCTGCTCAGAGTGCTAATAAGAGGTTTAGTACAATATGGGTGCATTTTCTACCCCCTATTTTTTCCTGTCATTTCCAAACAAGGAAACAAGATCATTTGGGATCGGTCTCCTATATGATGAGAGATTTGCCTGATTAAGGAGCATAGGATTTAACCTTCCATGAGAGAAATAGTTTAATGAAATGCAAATGGTACAGCCATAACAGTACTCTGGAAAACATTTCAGAAAAATGCTATCGCGTGTGCCCAGCAAATATCCAATACCACCAGCTTAACTAAAATTCCTCAGCAGTTTTTTAAATACAACTTACATTAAAAAAATTCAGAGCTATGTTCTTTTGTTTAACAAACCTGACAAAAGGAAGCTGAGTCAGACTCACTCCAGGATACGCACCTCAATCCGTGACAAAAAGGAAAAGAGTTACTAACTGGAAATGACTAAGAGCACTGCACTGCCCTGATTAAAAGTCCCAGAAATAACAACACAACGTTCTGCAGAGATTATTCTTTGGAGCAGTAATTGTTATTTTTTAAACTTTAAGTAATGTTTCTGCCATAGAGGCTTCAGACAACAGTCAGATACAATTGTACATTTAAAATGGGAGGGATTTTACAGTGATTATCTGAGCTGTTCAAAATTAGCAGTTCAGGTTTATTTTTATAACCAAAGGAAAGCTTATGCTCTTCCCTACCATAATTCTTAGCTGGTCATAAAAACACTGACACAAGTATTACTGCTGTGACTGACTTTCAAATCTTGGCAGACCTTCACTTGCACAGTGCCTGTAACGTGCTGGTTTTAGCAAGACAGACTACTAGGTCTAACCTTTATAAACTGTTACAAAAGCATTCCTGAGCTGTATTGCCAAGTGTAAAGCCCTTCTCCAGTGAGAGTTGGATATTAGGATGATTGCTTTTGAGAAATTAAAACACCTTTAGTTGCAGCTGTGACAATAGCTGTCTTTGGTTTTGATGACTGTTCTTATTAAGAAGGGCTTATTAATCATGCGGAATTTTACCATAACTCCAGTTATTGAAAAGACAAAAAAAAATTTAAAAAAAATAAATCCATGCTCACCCAGTGAAAGGCACGGGCTGTTTTATCAACTTTGCTGGAATTTGGGCTGGTTAGGAAAGCAATGAACTTGTTCCTACAGCAGACCCCTGATCGGATGGGACAGTGAACAAGCACTACAGTGAAAAACTGAAAAGTTGTAACCAAAAACTATTACCATAAGAGTCAGCCTGCTTTGGTGGCTATGCAGAAAGTAATGAAACTGGAGTTTCAGATCACCTGACCAATCTCCTCAGCAACAGGTAAAATATAATTCTGAAGAAAGATGCAAGCTTTAATCTCACATTTATTCTGTGCAGTTATCAATTCCATTAACTTATCCTAACCCACTCACAGGTATCTGTGTATAGTGAGAGCAGTCAAATTTAATAGATTTAGCATAGTAAATGAGGGCTCTGTTTCTACCCATTACAACACATTATTCCTTTCAGCAGTAGCGAGACGGCAGTTATTACTTTAGATTCCCAGAAATGTCACATTTAAACTATGTACAAGCACCTCCAAGGCAAAGTTGAGTTTTACCCCCTTTATCCAAGAAAGGAAAGACGATTTTAAACTTTACTAGCATAAGTAGTCTGGAAGATTGCTCAGACACCAGCATTTAAATAACACAGGGTAACATTATAATGTTTCATAGAAAGAAATTCTGATCTGAACCAGACACGTCTAACCCAGGTGCCACAAAGTCAAAAAATAACAGTTAATGAACATCTATGGGAACTCCTTGGGGAAAAAAGCAAATGATCTAGTAGGGACAGCTGGATATAACATGGAAGAAAACTTGTACAGCAGTGCTGAACAGCCCAATGAAAAAGGCCTGGTATCATTTGGAAAAAGGAATGGCAGACAAACACTGTGAAATGCCAAGTAAATTGTTATCGCTCCTTTTACTCGTGCCACCAGCCCCATCCATGAGTCACGCAGAGTAGTGGAAAGTTGTGAGATGTTAAGGATTCTATTCATTTTTTACCTACCCCTTTCACTTCCAGAAGCTTGACCATTAAATAAGATTTCATACATAAAATGAGGCACCTAAAAGGTAATACCTGCCAATATTGTCTGATCATGCACAGGATGATTCTCATTGGCACAGCTTGGTGTGAATTAATAAAATTTGGTTTAAAACATTACACCCTTGCTTGCAAAAGACACCAGTCACCAAGGAATTTTTCTGAAGTCTTATGATTTGGCCTTAATGATAAAGAGAAAGAATCTGAAAGTCTAAGAACTACAAGAAAACCTGCTTGCTAGCATTTTGAGTCAGAAGCTTTGAAAACGTGAAGAAATTCACTGCCTAGAAAGCACAGCAGTGCAAATGTCTGGGATTAACCAGAGGGCATGGGGTGGTCTGAACCATTAGGAACTTTTCTGCCTGCTGGAGAGGACTGCAAAGATAAGTTCTTGATTCAGTAAAATCTCAACGGACATTTCCTCACAGCCAGAAAGAAGATCAGTTCAGCAGAGATGAAATCTATAAAGCATAATGTGGAAGGTTTTGAGATACTAAATCAGGTTTCTAAAATTTAAATGAAAATATCTTCCTCCAAGCTTATAAACGGCTTTCAGTTATTCTATTGAGCTCTGAAACAGAGTATGCTGAAAACATGAACTTTTCAGTAGAGATAAAACAAGTCAACTAAGGCAAAGTTTATTTAGCAGGCATCAAAACAGACCTTGATAATCTAGGCCGGTTGCCTCAGGACATATATAGAGAGCATAGGGGTTTTCTCTTTTGCTTTCCTGAGCAGTGGACGTGAAGGGCTCCCTTATCCTCATCCTTTGTTTAGATTAGCTAAATAGCATGCTTACTCCCAAGTCCACAGATACGAACATCAAAGGCTGTGCAACGGTTGTAAATACAGTTGAAGTCATTTGCAAAAGTAAATCATATCTGGGACTGTTGTCTGCTGTGGGTACCAGATTATCACTGAGCCGCATCCTAACCAGATAACTGCAGTTCCCTGGAAAACGCCTATCAACATCCTCCCTGCTCTTCTCTCAGCAATGACACAGGAACAGCTTCTTTTCTTGTAAGGAAACTTAACTCTAGTTGGTCTCCTTACGTAAGACTTTGAAAAATGTCTCCTCATTAGTTGCTTAACATTTCTGAAGAACTAATGTATCAAATTTTTTAAAAAGCCATTCATCTTTGCTGCTGTACATCATAAAAATGTGAAACAATCTAACCAACCTCAGCTTTGTAGCAAGCCAGGAAATCAATGCCATCACCTGTGCTGGACTGTGATGACAAATAGGGGCAAGAGAGTATTTAACTGTGGAACATTATTATTTAAAGTCCTACTTAAGATACACTGAACATTTACCTACATTTATTGGAAGTGGACCAAAAAAAGTTAGTTTTGGTTTAAGTCCCACACTTCTCCGATTTTCTTCTGCATTATTTAGTAAAAAAATTCCTCTTCCATTAGTACTGTATATTGCCAGAGATACACCTTTGCATTCAGTTTTAACACACAGACAGGGGTCAGAAAACAGCAGGTGGCACTGAAGAATCCATCACAGTCCAACAGAAGGGTTTGGGTACTTAAGCTAGGCTTTAGAAAAGCCCACTGGCTCATCAGATTGGGCTCCCTGAACAATATCCTGACTTAAGTTTTATGTGGGTGACAGTATTAGAGACTGATGTCTGCATTTTGGTGGGCCTCCCCCAGGCTGCCCCCGCCCAGCAAGTCAGCCTCAGGAATGTAATACAAACACTGAATCCTTCCCTTCTGTCTGCCCTGAGTGGTCTCAAGACTTAAAACTAGCCATAAACAAGATGTTACAAACATTTTCTCCTTCTGGCCCACCTACAATGTCTTGCTTCTGGGTCATAATTTTACCTGTGAAAAACACTGTTACATTTCATTTTTACATCCAGCACTGAGAGAGCTTTACAGGAACCCAGTCTCATTCATACGAGGGCTCCAGCTTTTTTTTGCTTGCAGGTATAAAAATCCCTATAGATAGGACATCTCCAAACTGCTTTGAAAATCCTGTTTGTGCAAAACAGGCCTAGTCTGTGCTGATCAAATATCAGACACTATTTAAAGTACCATTTGCTAACTCCTAAAACTCCAACTTTGGTGTTTCTCTCAGAGTCGATTTCCTTTTATTCAGCAACAAATAAGTAGGTGTAGCAATAATAAGGCTAAGTTTATCTTGTTTCCTCCACTCTCTTTTCTCACTGTGTTACTAAGACTTGGAACAATAACAGGATGCCGGGATGCAGGATGGGAAAAGGCTGACTCCCAGCTGCAAAACCTTGGAGACTGGAGAGCTGAACACTCCCAGTATTGCTTAACAAAAAGAGAAGTGGATTTTTCTATTTGATCTTCATTTTCTGTACGCTGCTTAACATTTTGGGATACTGTTGATTTTAGTTTGCCTGATTTGGGAACAAACCGAAGCTCCACCAGCTCTGACTCAGGTAAGGGATAAATGGTATTTGCGTTCCTTCAGCTATGAAGTTTATCTCAAAGGTTTTTTACCTCCACCAAAAATCTCTTCTAATGTCTTAAATAATTTAAGATATACCAGAAGACAGTCTATGAATTTTATACATATCCACAGAATCCTTTGGGCCTAACATTGATGGCACTTAAACCAAATTAAGTGCAAACAGCAGAGCTGTTTATAGTTGAACCTGGAAAAGGAAAATCTCCGGCTTTCTTGGGCTATACCACAACCTGCCCATATTGTTTAAAAGAAAAGACATTTTATGCTTTTTTGTAGTTCTGCTTTGTAATATTTAGATTATGTTGCCAATGCTCATTCGTAATGGAAAAGGGACACAAATGATACTGCAAATTGCACCTGTAAATCCTTTAGGAAAGGATTGCACTTGCAGAGTGGACAGTTACAGGCTTAGTACTGCTTTCAGTGAGCAGGTGTGCTACGATTTGATGCAATACATTTTATCAAAGTGGGGGTTGACTTGGTGTCTGTCTTTAAGATGCTATGGCTTTATTGTGAGCAATGCCAAGAGGAGGTGAAAGCCACCATGTATACTAGCCAGATTGGGCATATCTCTCCTGCTAAGAGATTTGTTTAAGGCTAAGAGGGGAGTTCACATAACACGTCAGTGAGTCGGACTCCTAAATCTCAAGTTTAAAATGGCCAAGGTACTTTAGCACCCTAACCCTGGACTACCAGGTTTTACAGCCCCAGTTCTAAAAGACCAGCAGTTCTTATTTTAGAAGTTCCTTGATCTCAGTGGTCCAAACAGAATCATTTTTTCTGACAACCTATTTCATGAGCAGTGGCTTGATACAAAGAGTTGGTGAAAAGGATTTTATCTTATCCTAAAGATAGTGTAGCAAGTCCCTGAACTAACAGGTTTGCTGTACAGCTTGCAGAGACAAAGCATTTATGCATAAGAGATGAACTGATACTACTTTTTCTGTAAGAACTCTATTCTGCAATAGTGGGACTGTCAGTGTGCACAGTACCTTACTGTGCTGCTGTCACGCTGTACTAAAGATAAAGGAAGGAAAGAAATGCAAGGGAAAAAAGATATGGAAGAAGATGAATTCCTGTGAGAAAATCTCTTCCATTCTTAGCTACTGAAAACATTAAAAGTTTGTTGCTACTGCAGTTAACAAAGGTATAGTTAATCAATGTGTCCCTGCCTCGACTGATTATAAATCATTGTATCAGCATTTCTAAAAGCATACAGTATTATAGATGTTCATGTAGGAAAAAATATTAGACAAAAGCAGGGATACTCCAATGATTTACAAAAGCTTCTCATCTTAGGTTAATTTGTGCCTTGTAACAACAACCAATATACCAGAAACAAATCACAAAAATGCTGACTTGCAATTTATCTGCAGTATCTTCAGGAGTTACTTTTTAACCTTAAATAAAGGGTGACCAACAGGAGAAAAGGACACAGGATTAATTTAGCATATGAAAGCCTTAGAACAGTACAGTATACTATAGAGAATAATGTGAAGTTACAAACAATAAAACAAATTAATTTGAAATCAAAAGATAAACTCAATTAACAAATCATGCCTGCTTTGTCCACAAAGCTGGGCTTTATTTTTCAGAGTGCTACAGCTGCACTGCACAAGAAGTATTTCCCAAAGCTTTGCTCTTTAAAATATCATAAAACTGTTTCTTAAACATTTAGAAAAAAATGCTAATGCTGAAATTATGCCATGAAATAGCTACATGTCACTCAGCAATCTGCAGTTTGCAGAGCCCTAGATGCAGGGCTCGGTGCTGAAGAGGCAGCTTAGGCAGAGAAAGTTCCACCCAAACAGTTAACAGGTTTGTTGCCAGGTTTGCTTCACATCCTGCCTCTGTTGAGTGAAACAGAACTGAAAACAGGATATAGGTAGAAATCACTGGGGAAGGTTTTGAATCTCCTCTGATTTATAGCACTTATAGAACAAAGGACTTCACTCTGCATCCATAAATCAATTAGTTAAATTAACATTTCAAATGGAAAATAGAAAAACTTTATAAAAATTCTTGTTTCTTGTCAGGGTGCATGCCTACAGAACTATAGGCTTAAATCAGGCCAGCTAATAACTTTACATTCTCTAAAAAAGCAGAGGTTCACAGCATAGAGGTAACTGTTTAGTTCTATCAGCTGAGCTTTCTGTAAGGAATCTTCATGGTTATTTTTGTCATACGTTCATAATTCTGTTTTTTGCTCAAGTTCTAGAAGTTTAATTCAGAGGTTCAAATGTTACTGCTAAGAAGAAAATAAGAGGTTCTCTGTTTTTGTGAGAAATTTGTTGGCCATGAAAATACTTTGGCGTATTTTTTAAAAAATAATGTCTTTCCCTTTGCTATCCTTGTTTACAAATCAAAAATTCCTCATAGTTTAGCCCTGATATGACTGGTTTCCCTTCTACTCTAGAATACAGCAGACAATGATTATTTGTGTAAACTGGAGATTTGCTAGGACAGAGATGCCCAGCTCACAATCACTAAGGTAAAACAATTCCCCACACGTGCCTTTGAATAGCTTATCAGAATTTGAACTCGGAGAACAGACCTTAGCAAATCCAGAGCTGGACAGTAGTTTGATCCATGATGAGAGTTTGCTTGATCCATCTGTGGACTTCAGTTCAGCACCCGTACTCCATTCGAAGGGCCTATGCAGGTGTATTTCCACTGCAAACACAGAAAGCAGACAACACTCTGGTGCCACAGTCACGATCAGGAGCCACCATTTTTGCTGCATCCTGCTCCAGGGCCTGTCCTCAGCCCAAGTACACAGCCCACTGCAGACCCAGGAATCCCACCAACAGGAGCAATGCTGGCAATAATGCTGTGCAAAATGAATACACATCACTCACCAATGCGTGTGCCACCTACCTTCTAAATTCTACAATGAGTCTGATCTTGAAATACAAAAAAAAATTAATAAAAAATGGTGAAGAAGTTGTTTACAGTTCTTCAGTGCAAGAATACAAATTAGCCCTTTCATTCAGTAAGAACCTGAGCTTCACTCATCTTGATCTGAATTTCAAATTGGTCATGAGCATGGAACTAGATATATTTTGAATGTAAGATTTTGCTGAATATCCTGAGTAAGTTCTCTCTGTAACGTACTTCTGAGATGGATGTTATTTCTGCCATGAGTCTATTTTGTATGTATGCTGCTATACACATCTGTTGGGCAGACAGTGAGAAGATTTGGGGCCCAGCACTCCTAAGTGCTAGTTAAAGCCCATGGATGTTTACAGGAACTGGAACAGTTCAAGAGCTGTGTTTTCTAGGGCTGGGCAAAGACAAGGGAAGGGCAGAGGGGAAATTGATCCATCCATCATAGCTGCTCACACTGCCTACACTTCAGTTTTGGTACTCTGAATATATCCAAGTAAAGATTTACAATTGGTAAACCAGAAAGAGTCAAGCAGATGGATGGACACTGGCAGACTTTTCTCCAGACAAGTATTTTTGTGTGAGAGAGACAGCAAAACTGTCTTACAAAAGATTAGGAGCTGCATGTGAAAGTGTTATCAAGTATCATCCATTAAAGGGTCCAGAACCTATAGCAAAAAACAACTGAACTTTCAGAGAAAAGGCAAGCACAGTCACCTGGGACACACTGCAGAAATTGTACCTTTCCAAAAGACCAGTGGAGAGGAAAGAGTATTCTTCTGCCCTAACATTGCTATCTGAAATGAAGGACTTACAGAGCTAGAGGTAGACCAAAAGCAGAAATGTTTTCAATTCTTCATTTTTCAAAATCCAAGAGGTCAGTTTTATTGTGCCAGTCTAGTTATCATCAAAATCCTCCTGTTCCTGTGGGATTTCACCACCATCCTCTGCCGAAACTTTAAGAGAAAGGGCCTCCTGTTTCTATTATACATTCTTTTAAAAAGCCTACTATCAGTCTCCACAAATTAGCAGTAGCCAATGGGCTTTACCCCCACTGAAGTCATCCATTTCTCTGCATCCTCCTCCCTCCCCAAGCCCACCAGCAACATCTGGAATGGTCCCCCTGACACCTGGCAAAGTTTTCAGGGCGCAAGGTGGGTTATCTGCAGCACACACAGGCCCTTGTCCTTATTGTGTATGACAGTGAAAAGGGAAATTCCGCTTCCACAGTATGTCTGGAGGATACCGTTGAATTCCTTCTCCTGCCTTTGTCCACATTTCTAAGCAACGCTTTGGTAGGATCAGTCTTCCTTTTCCCCTTCCTCTTATGATGCTATCTGCTATGAAGTTGTGTTCTGGAAATCCTCTAGGAGTGCAAAGTCTACCTTATAACATACCGCTTGAGGAGACTAAGGGCCTACTACTGCTGCTCTCTTGCAAATGATAGGAAATCCTGCCATTGATGGGAACTGTTCCTGTGACAGGTTCAGCTTCATCGACAGAATCTCCACCGGTACAGAGTTTTAGGTTAGCTTCTCCATTCTTTTCGTGGGATACTCCCTCCCCCACCCTCCAGTCTTAGACCTGAATTCAGAGGAGATTTGCATTATCTTACTGGCTTTTATCGTCATTAACTTTCAGACATATATGATCTGTCTGCAAGAGAACCAGTTTACTCGTGTTAGGCCAACCAATCAATAGTCCTAATAAGGTATCAGACTTTTCACCGCCTAATCTATGAAAACAAGCCTTCAATGAAATAGTATATATTGTTTATTTGCTCAGTACTGTTAATTTAGGTTTTTAGGCTGTCAGTAAAACATAAATAAACATTGCTACACTACACACATTTTAGTATCATCAAGATTACCAATGCACTCCACCTAAAACATGTATCCAGCACAGAAATTCAGAAGGAAAGGCAGAAAG
>NW_009259237.1:2192757-2222008 GCF_000687185.1 Egretta garzetta
CAGGAATGCTTTTTGTAATGGGTTCATTTTACAAAGACAATAATGTGAACTTGACAGTGACAAAGCTATTGCAGAGCTCTATCATCTGTAGCACCATTTAACAAACACATTTGCTTTGTACACTAGATTTGCCAGCAGCAGCCTCAGTAAAAGTTTAGGATTAGAATAGATACTGAATCTTCCAGTAATTGCGCCTGGAGATGACTTAAGTTTCAAACAGGAAGAAAGGGGCACATTTCTCTTTGGAATATATTGCGTCATTTTCCTGCTGTGAAATGGTAAGCTGTATTACCAGCCTTATATGGATTGATCTTCGGCTTCTTTAAATGAAGAGAAAGGCTTCATTCACATAAGAAAGGGGTTTTCAGTAGCTGTGATTAAAATATGAGCTGTGGGAGAAATAAACATTACACTTACGCAGCCACTAACTAAGGAGGAAAAAAAAAATCCCACCTCAGTTTAAGAAATATCTCCAGCTGTGTTCTGGATTCAGACAGCAAACCCACAAGTGCAGCACTGCTGTGAATAAGAACTTCCTGAACAGTCAGGTTACTTTAAAGCTGTCAGCTCCCAGGGGGATGCAGCCTGCACCCCAGTGCTCACCACAGCCAGCCCCAGCAGGGCAGCAGCAGCAGCCACCAGCCTAGATCCTGGGCACTGGCTTGAGCAGACCTGTGAGCAGAAATGTCCTCAGGTCAGCCAGCTGAAAGCCCCCAGCTCTCACTTTTATCACTTTCACAACAACTTCTTTCCACATGTAAACAAAAGCATGGGCTGCCTTGAAACAGGGTCACTCCTGCAGTCATGTCTTACACTTTGAGCTATCACCTACTATGGTTGCAAACTGGTGTGGGTGCAGGTTCCCTCATTGCCTCTGGACTGGGTTTGTAAACTTCATCAGACTAATGACCTGCTTACACCAGTGCACAGATAATGAAGCAAAACACAACACACCATCGTGTTAAATCACAATTGCTCCCACATGGAAACAAATCCATACAGAAAAAAGTCTAGCTCTAAAAATGTCACAAAACTTAGAACAGCTTTCCTTGTCTTTTTAAGCTTCCCTATGTCTGAAGCCTGAATTTTCAGGCCTTCCAGCCTCCCTTTATCAGCACTGTAAGCTGGAAATTTGCTTCCCTAGTTTTATTTTGATTTGAAGATGAGATTTTCCTGACAAGAGCTGAGCTATAGGTAAAAATATTGAAAGGCTCATTGTAAATTCATAAGAGCAGTAATAATATCATTTGTATCATCTCACAACACATGGCCATCGTAACAATGGAAGTGTTCCAGGAAAAGACTGTAACTATAGGGGTGGGAAGGAAAGGTCTTAAAGTTAATTAAGCCTGGTCTGGAAGTCTAGTTGAATAAGGGCAGGAAATACAGAAGAATGAACTGACATTTGAATTAGACATTTTAAAAAAGGAGAAAAATACTGAATACTAATTACCAAACAAAATATATTGACACACCCTGGTTTTTTAGTCTCTTGCCCAGCCAGAAAACAAGAGATTTATGTATATGTACATGCTTTCTTTATCTGCCACAAAATTAATTTTCAGAGGAAATACTAATGCATTCAGTTACCCAGTAGAATAACCTGGACAAAGGAATCAGAACACACAGCCAGCTAAACACGGTTTCTCTGCTTCAGATTACTGTTAGCGCAATAAATATCAATTACCGTGACCTGTGCATCATGCTTGTGTTCAAGACAGATACTTTTGCTCTTGAGCTTTTGTTGAAGGAAAATGTCCAAAAAATCTTATCTGCTGTAAACACAGCTACAATGTACTTTTAAAAAAAAAAATCATAATCATATTTATTGCATGCAGTTCCTCAAAGGATGGGGACTTTTCCTTAATCAAAGCTATTCGGTTAGAGCTCTGTGCTAGTAAGCCTCTCCGATACTCAGGCTTTATCTGGAAAGAAAGGGGAAGTGGAAAAAGCTCTATAATACATTATTCTCATAGTGTACCTTATTTTGTTTCAGCTTGGCCAAACTCTTAAACACTCAGTGACAGCTTCAGCTAATCTCTGTGTACAGCAGAGCTAACCAGGGGGCAGTACCAAAACAGATAAATTCTGAAATGTGCACACAATTTATTGTAGGAAACAAAGCTTCTGGTCAGAGAGGCTTGAGAAATCTTTTTAGTGATCACAAACACCTCCAATATACCTCAGCTCTTCCACTTCTGCACTGGCATGAGTCAAATAATTTTTGGAGGATTCCCTTGTCCCCTTCTCATCCAAACCCTTGCTCCCCAAAAATCAAACATTGTCTGAGCATGGGAGGTGCTAGGGATGAGGGAGGCTCAGTGCTGAGAAACCTGCACCTCTGTCTCTCCTACCAGAGCCACCGCAATTTGGGCTAAGCAAAAGGAAATTGGCTCAAAGCAAGCAAGAAAGAAGCTGGCTCTACAGCCACGTAAATACGCCACTGAGACTGGCAGAGCCTCAACTGTTCTTCAGAGTCAGTGAGACCCTTCACAGGAATGAGTACACCCGAATGCAAGATCATCACTGAAACTACTTTTTGGACACAAGGAAGAGAACAAGTTCTTTGCCTGTCTGTAACACTACCACTTCAACACTATTTTCAGCATCTGTCTTTATCTATAATTAATCTGGATGGGAGATATTTTCCTCTTAGATTTATATTTTGAACAAAGAATTCATAGGGGAAAATGTTTGCAGTTCCAAACTATGCACGCAGGTTTTATCCCACCCATCTTATTAGCTCACTTCAGAATATTTGTATTTAATGCAAAGTTAACCCCCCAAAGTAACTCTGATTTCAACAGATTGGCAACTGTCATCAAAAGACGTGGCCAAGAACAAATTTTCTGTCATTTAATTGTTAGTTTCACCCCTGCAACATCTGCAAAGCAACTAAATCATACTAGTCCTAGGTACTATGAGCTTCCTGATTTTAAAAAATGGAATGCTCTAAATCAACAGAACACAGAATCTATATGACACGATGATGATGAGGTCATAACATTCTGTACCAACTCCCAAACTCTGCTTATGGGTTTGAGCATACTTACTAAACACCAGAATACTCCTGCTCCTTAGGAGTCATTCAGTCCTCATATATGCATACTTTTCTACATACTATACAGGCACATAGAAATACAGCCACATGTTTTGTTAGATCATATATGGGATTCATTTCCACAAACAGGAATGTTTCAGATCCCCAGATGTACTTAAACAAACACTATCCACAAAAGGCTACGAGTCCCTAGTGAACACAGAACTAGGCACAATCTGTCAGCCCATCTCTTCCAAATCTTCGCAGAAAAAGATACTGTTTGAGGTTTTCTTGAATTCTATCAGAAGCCAAATCCAGAGCTGATTCTGAGCTGTAAGGGTGTTACATACAGGTAAATCAAGATCTAAGCCAAAAAAAATGTGCATTTGTGAACAGGAAATTGAATCTGAACCTACACCAGCAACACACATTCAGTAGTTTTATAACTAATCCATTCTTTATCAGATAGGAGTCATGTAGGAACGTAGACAGCGCTGTCTAAACTGCAAACATGTTTTTGTAAGTTTTTGGAAAATAATGCGTTAAGATAAGGTTAACTAGAAATTGAGAGAAATCAACAGAAGTTGTATGTCCTCCTACCTTTGAGATTTTGGGCCTTGGTGCTCGCCTGTCCAATAGACCTGCTTCTGAATTCTCTCAACTAAATCAGCAGTTATCAGCGAAGGGGGTTTGTGAGCCAAAGTGAGATCGTGATTATGTCTTGCTGTCCCAATCCAATGTTGGGGAGGTTTCGATACGATCCCAAGGACGAGATTAAGATACTAAATCTGGTCAAATGTCATACAACCTTTCAACTTTATTTTTGACGTGGAGGGAAGAGGGAACCACGTGAGGAGGTAACAGAGGAGGTGAATGGGGAAAGGCAAAGGGGAAGAACCGAGGAAAAAAGAGGAGAAAAAAAAGGGGGACGAGAGAAAAGGAGAGCTAGAAAGGGAGCGGGTTTACATCAGGGAGGACGGGGTGAATGAGAGAGAGAGAAAGAGGGGACTAGCTACCACTGCCCTGGGTCCAGCGATGTTCTGGCGCCTCTGCTCCGGCACCCCCATCTGCTACTCCAGGTTCAGTCCACGCGCTGATGACTTCGACGAGGCGGGTTCCAAGAGGTCCGAAGGGGAGGGACAAAGACAGGAAAGAGCCCCCTTACTGGACCACACACACTCCTTTTATAGGAGTTGGAGTTCCTTGCTCATGCGCAGATTGCACTGGCGTAGATGCAGTTTGTGACATACGTGCTGTCTCCTTCGGTTGTCTTCTACCTTTTTCGCGCCTTGGGCTTTGCGCAGGCACATGGTGTTGTTTGTCTGCAAGTAGCACCCCCAACAAAATTATTTCCCTGTTTGTCTTGGAGATAATGCTTGTATATAATGCGTCAGATTCAGAGCAATTCAGAGCCAAGATGGACAAGAGCACGAAGCACAATGTTTCTGGCCTACTATGATGGCTGACTGCATCTGTAGTACTGCACTGTTCATAGATGAAAATAAGCAAAGACTGCTATAGGCTAGTCTTTCCCCTCTCATGCCAACATTTTAATTTTTGTTAATCTGCCCAGCTAAAATATTATCGGGCACATCAGTGATGTGAAACAAACTGCAGTAAAGTCAGGAGAACTTACTGATGCAAGATCAGATCCTGCACTTCACTCATCCTGCTTTTCTTTCAGATCTGTGATGAGGTGACTCCTAGCAAACAAACTGCAAATCTGTACATCCCTTTTTTGTAAAAGCTTCTTGGCAAGGAACAAAGGAGATCTTTGTGACCTCTTACAAATTTCTTCTTCACTCATTTCTCTAAAATCATTCTGTTTACAGCAAACGTCTTCTTAGACCATATATTTCTTATTTTCAGTTCACACTCGGCCTTTGCATATGCCTTCTCTCAGCATTTACTGCATCACTTTAATCCTGGAGTCAGCAAGTCATTTGCTAAAATGCAAGCGTGGTGTCAGGGAGCTCTGGGAGGACATTCAGGTAGATTGCATTATTGCTGCTCACCTGTCTTCAGTGCACAAGCTCCCACTCACTAGCTTAGAGGGTGGCCTTGTTTCTTAAAAAAGCCAAACCAGTGCTTGCCTCCCCTGTTTTTAACCAGTTCTGTATCCAAGATAACAGAAAGACTGGGAGACCAATTTGGCTGCCTGCTTTCCACCAGGCAATGAATCTTTAATGTATACATAGTAAGTATTTGTAGATCTTTCATAACAAAATTTCTTCATTTCTGAAAGAGGAGTCTGTCCTGGCTGAGGACTCCATCCACCCATGAGATGAACTTGTATTTTGTATCATCCAGGAGAGAATTTTATTGTGAGCTGGACAGGGGAAGAAATCATTAATATATTTTCCCCATACCTACCAGAAACATGGAGCTGAAATCACAAAGAACTTTCAGATTATAATTATTCTCTTTTTTCCCTGGAAAAAATATGAGAAACCAAAACCAGAACCAAAATCAGAAGTGCTGAATTATTTCCTCAGCTATATTGATATACAGTGATGCAGCATCAACACCAAGAACCAAACAGCACCAAATGCACGCAGTGCACGCAGGAGTGCTCGCACAATACTGAGTGACATGTAGGGGTTTTTTACAGTAGCAAGTTTAGTTAAGGTGTTGCTGAAGTGGCTATTCATTCAAAGGTACTACCACAAGTACAAAATGTCATTTTACAATCAGTTTGCAGGCAGGCATTTGCACTCCAGATTGTTTAGTCATCAGAGTGGCTATTTACTCAAAGGTACTATCATGCATATAAAAAGTCATTTTATAATCAGTTTTCAGGTAGGCATTTGCACTCCAGACTGTTTAGTCATCAGTGGAAACCACTTCTCAGGTGCATAAAATCAACATAAGGACAATCAAAAATATAATACCAGGTAGTCAGGCACTAGGTCCATTTAAATCAGCTCAATAACCTGGAAACAAAAAAGCAGCACAGTGTTCTCAGGAAAGGCCTATTTCAAAATTAATCATTGTACACTGTTGAGGGCATGTGACAAGACAGCTTTAATAGGCTTATATTTATATATAAGAGAAACACTGAGTAACCACCCGAAACAAACTCTATCTGAAAATGCAACAAAAAAATGATTGCTCCGAGTCAAATGTTGCACAATTTAGTTGGACAGTTTTTTTAAGTGATGTTACTAAAGTTTGAAGACCTACCCCAGTTCCCGCTCTCACTGCACATGCTATGTGCCCTCAACTCTTCTCGCACTGTCAGCTCAAGGGAGTGAAGGAGGATCAGTTTTGCAACTTAGGTGCCAAGCAGAAACTGGAGTGAAGGTAACAATTATACCTATGTGATTACTTTGCTGCCGTGCTTCTCTGGGTTTGTTAGAAGCTGGTTAGAGCAATGTTATCCAATTATGAGACGCAGAAACTGGGAGAACAAAATCCGAGACTGCTGTTACTCCTGACCCAGGTCCACTGTCAGGAGATGGCAAACACATTTAAGTCCTCTGTGCTTCAAATGTACCTTTTGAAAGGGATATTGCTTTTTATCTAGTTGCAGTACATTCCACAGGGAAATGAGGAGGCTTTGTCAATACATGTTTGCACAGCTGTTTAAGGTCCCTGAAAGGCAGTGTTAAGTATTGCTAGGACTATTTTCTTTTAATAATGTTTTGCCTGCTTACCAAAACTACCAGCATTGCAATGAAAAAGATCATTTATCCCGCTCCTGTGTTTGGTATGCTAGCTTTCTATTTCTTAATGCTCACTGCATTCACACATTTACCTTTGGCCTTAAACATCATACAGATGAGAAATTAATGTTAAAAATGGATTCTGTATAGCAGGGTTGTTCAGGGTCATTTTGTTATTTGGCACTGGGTCAGAGTCTGCTCTCTTGATATCTATCATGGCTTCATTAAGCATAGTAATTTTGGAGGTGTTTAGATGGTATATCAAAGTAAATTCTTTGCATCTGAAACAAAATTTTTAAGTGTTGTCTATGCTGCATTGTAGGGTTTAATCCACTGCAAATTCAACAGAGTTTTTTGCACAGAGCTACTTAGGAATACTGGGGAGGGCGCAGCAGACAGGAGGGGGAAAGATATTCAGAAAATACTTATTAAAAGAAACTAAAGCTATCCAAAGACAATTTTTCTGAAAAAAACTTTTGTGAAGGATGTTTCCTTAGTTTTCTCTCTCTTTTAGCCCAGTCAGTGCATCCCCGCAGGCACGCACCCATGCTGGCACCCCACTCCCTGGGACACCGCAGGGCCGGGGCCCGCACCCACACCCACAGCAAGGGCAGGTTAAGCTGAGCAAACACCCTCCTTCAAGCTCCGTATTTCTCCCACTTGATTGAATACAGTATTTCAGAAATTTAATATTCCATACATTTACGTGGCTGCAGGCATGACTGTTGAGGTTTGATTAACAACTGGAAACAGCAAAATTTCCAGTACTACGGAATGGAATAGATTAAGTCCTATAGTAGTGATTTATTAGTAATTTTGTTAATATTTTCTGCTTTGATGAAACTCTCATTTTTGCATGGGATTTTTCATTTTCATTTACATTGTTCAGATTCCAACCAAGATACTCTAAGCAAAAATAATCATTAAGTTTCCAGCTCAATCATCAATAGTAATTTCGTTTACAGCTTTTCTGACAATCAGGTATGCAAATTATCTGAACAATACAGACACAAACCTTTTAAAATGGATTTCTTTTCTGGTATATGATAGCCACTTTAAGCAAATTTCTCTCTTAGGATGTTCCTTATCACTATTTCTAGCACTATTTCTGTTTTTTAGATGGTGAAAAATAAAAATTCTCAGAGATTAGCATAAGATTTTAGTCCAATCAACCAGAAAAATACATCATTTCAGCTACAACTGTCTCCCCATTTACCAAAGTCTCTATACAGAAACACAGTTTACCTTCTATTTAACATGCAAGCATGTGACATTTCTTTGTTAACTAACCTCATATAAGCATTAATATACATTTTAGAGTGAGAAGTAAACTAGATAAGAGGCAAATACCAGGAAAAAACCCCACAAATGTACATAAGAATATTTCATCAAATGTGTTGTCATTACATTAAGTCCTTATTTATATTAGCTGCTCATAAACCTTACAGTTGGTTACTTACCAAAACAACTTGAAAATTGCAAACTTTTAATTAGTATTGTCTGCATCTCCACCTGACTTTTTTTTAATAATTATTCCCAATCTGCAAGAAGAAACTACACTGTATGAGTCATGTGTCCCATAAATCAGTCTGAATACCAGAATTTCTCAGTTTCCCAGCAGACCAAGAGTTATTTGCTAAAATAACTCAACACATAAAATGAATAATGCTGGTGGAAAAACCCATCATTTGCCGAAAGAAAATTTAAGAGCAAAGCAAGAAACTTAGCTATTTGAATAAACCATTCCCCTGATAACTTCAAGGAACATTTATGGTCCCTGCTTAAATTGAAAAAAGTTTGAATTATTTGTCTAATCAGTTAGAGACAGAGGGGTAATGGCAGACTGTACATTATGGTAGACCAGTGGTGGGACCTCACAGCAGCTTGCCAGGGAGAGCCACGCATGGGGCAGATTGGGCACAGTGCATGCTGTGCTGTCCCCTTCTCCGGGAGTGTGTGGCCGCGGGGGGTCATTACTTGAAAGGGCACATCTTACTTCCTTTTCTCAGCCCTGGTTGCCACAGCAGACATGAGAAGAAATGAAAAGCCAATCCCTACATGTCATCCACCTGTCATCCCTCAGAAACTTTCTTGGTTCTGACTCCATGGAAATGCATTCCCCTGCCCGGCATGGGAATATCTCTCTTCTGCTACTACCTCTGACATTTCAAATGAGGCCTGCTGGAAAGGAAAATGATCGCAGCCAGAAAAAGAGAGAGCACTTAGCACAGCTTGTCAAGAGCTAACATCCATGGACCGTGGCCTTCACACCAGGACAGTGCCCTTATCCAGTTACTGCTCGGCAGGGTCCTGCTTCTGAAGTGTTTGGATGTGCTGCCAAAGAAGGACATTCTTAAATATTGTGATGAATTCAGCTACAGATTCAACAGCAATCGCCTTCCAGCTGCCAAATGGAAAACTTGCATGGTATCATAGAGGAAGTCTTCTCAGAGTCAGACTGTCCTATGGAGCAACGCGCATCAAATGTCCCTAGAAAAGACAGGATGAAAAGTGCTCAAGCATGCAGTGTTACTTCTACCAAAACAAGAAATCTTGAAAGATGCCAAAGACAAAGCCAAAGTCATTTTTTGCAAGAGGCTCTTCTATCTCAGTCTGTGTTTGACCTACAGCACATATGTGAGGGCAGACCAAACTCCATCAAATTGCTCAAAAAGGAACCGTTAACTGACCAAAGAGGCTGGACAAGTATTAACACAGAATCCATTAATGAGGAGTTAAAGGGAGTGAAGCCACCTTAAAAATCTAAGAACACAAAGATGGGTCTGCTGAGTAGAAGGAGTAGATTAAGTTTCAGCTGACATGTGCATATATTTAAAATATCCAGTCTAGTGCTTTATGTATGAATGGCAAAGCTTTCAAACAAGGCCTGATCTCTGAAACACATACAGGCCACCTGCTTTGAAGGAGAGTTTGCATTTGATGCATGGATCCTCAGGAATAATCAAGATATTACCACAGTCCCAGAGCTCCTATACAGATAACCATACACTCGTTATAAATTTGAGCCTTCAATTTCCAATAAGCAGTGCCCCTCTACGATGAGATCGAAGGTCCCGGAGTTGCCGTTACTAGTAATCACTCGCAGCAGCAGCGAGAGAAGTACCCTGAGGAGTTTGACAGAGGGCATGGCAGGCTCTGAATTGAGCATTAGCAGAGAGGCAAATACTAGGAAAATATTACTGGGAAGACACAAAATCTCTCTTTACAAAATAGATTCATACTGAGACCAGTATGCTTTAGTGGGGATTTGACTATTTAAGTTAAAAATGCTTTCTGCAAGGATGTTTGTAAACGTATCACTTCCAGTGAAATGAATGGTAACTGAAGTGGGCAGTATTGTCCTCAGTTTTCCCAGCTGATCTCTTCACTACAGCAGTACAGGAGACCTCCACTGTACCAAAGCAACAAGAGAAAATTGCTTTTTAAACACTACAGTCTGTTTTTTCCAAAACCACAGCCTGTGCTATTTAACTAGTTGACCAACTGGTTTCCTTTGGCTATCATGTTTTGTAATTTTATGAACAAAAGACAGACATATGTGCAGAATCATATCGATGCCTTCCAGTTGTGGAATGCTCTCGTACACAAATAAAACAACTAAATCTTACTTATTTTTCTAAAAATATTCAGAGCCAAAGTAAGTGCACAGAATACAAAAAACTTAGCTATTGAAAAGCAACTTCAAAGCCACCTTATTTGGTCATTTCCTAGACAATCACAAGGAAGAAGGAATGTTCCTCAGCTTATGTACAATAATGTAGAAGAGAAAATAGTACAGGAAAGCAAAATTTCATGGTAAATAAAATCTTTTTACTGACAATGATGCTGCACCACAGGATAACACTGATTGCCTAGTTACCAAAGAGTAATTCAACCTGGATGATGTCGACTTCTCTATCACAATTAACGAGTTTATTTTTGATGTGCATGCTGACAGCTCCTAAAATCTAATTGAAAGTCATTTATGTGTAATTTAAAGTCTGATTATTTGAGTGCTGAAGTTCCCTGACAGTCCTTTATATTGGGAAGGGGAAATTTCTTAAGAAAACAAGTCACCTTTGCTATGGTAAAATAACTTCTCAATCTGATATGAAAGTCAGGCCTAAAGTTTTCTAATATTAACTTATGATGCAAAAATATGGTTTTACCTGAGAATAATTTCACAAATTATCATTTTGTAGATGGTAAGTCCTGAGCATAGGGGATAAAGGAACTTTTTATGTGTCTTCAAACGTTTCAAAGGACAAGGAATTGTCACTCAGTGAATGAGCTCTCTGGTCAAGAATATTTGCTACATTGTACTTGGAATTGATTGAAAATTTCACATGAATAATTTTTTCCACCAAAAAACCAGATTTTATTCTAAATCAATGTTTTCCATATGAAGATATTGACTACCGTATATTTTGTGTCAGGGCAAGTCAAAACATTGCATTTGGGTTTGTGAAGCTGGAACCTTTAATTTCAAGTTGAGTTAACATAAACCTTGATCTGGCTCAGCCTTGGGTGTTGCTTCCCATGAGCTATGCTCTGCCGCCGGACTACACTTTCTGTAATGCACGATGGGTGATCTTTGCTACTGAATCTTCTCTTCACATTTATTGTGGTAGCTCAAGTGGATGCTGGCTTTTATGTGAGCTTTCAAAACTTGCACATTTTTTATTTCACTAAAATACTTTTGTTAATCATCTAGTTAAAACTGTTTCATGGAAGGAAGCCTGATATTTCAAATTATGATGCTAAGGCAGATGAAAAGAAATATAGAAAGTAATCAAACTTTCCTATAGAAGGAAAGTCCATTTGCAGTTCTATGTGTGCTCTCTCTGGTTAATCTGATTCTGTTGTTATTTATATTTTTTTCATATTTTACATTATTTTCTAGGTACAGAGGAAGATGAACCACCGTATTCTCCTTTTCTCACTGTTCTTGGCTTCAGCATTTGCTGACAAAGAAAGTCAGAAAGCAAACCAAAACTTTTCTTCAAATAATACCAGTCATAAACGCCTGAAGAGAGACTGGATATGGAACCAAATGCATATCAAAGAAGAGATTGATACACCATTACCACACCATGTTGGCAAGGTAAGTAGCAGTCTGTTAGCAATGAATAATTAGAAATGTAGACAGCAAACAAGTATCTTGGAAAGTATTACTGGTTTGCAGCCTAGACAGAATAGAAGAGAAAAAAAGGAAATAGAAATGGGACTTAATACCAACATACTAATGTATTAAAACCATAATAATGTGGACACAGAGTAAATCAAGCATAATGTCAAAGGGATTCTAATTCTTTTGAAGAACACAAATAAATTTTAGAGAATGGCAAGTATAGAGCATCTGCAGTGCAGAATCAATTGTGTTGCATGCAGGTGCACAGTTAGGAAGGAAGTCTGGTGGCTGATGTATGTCAATATTTTTCTGGCAGCTCAAGATTCTTTCAAAAACCTAGGATATCAGCTAATAAAAATATATGCATTAAAAAACACAGTTTACATCTCTCAGCTCGGATACAAAGCAAAAGTGCTATGTTTAGGAATACTGTTACTCAATGAAAAAAATTGTTTCACAAAGTGAAAGAAAATAATTTTTAAAAATAATGAGCATTGACCTGCTCGCAAACTCATTTTCTTCAGGGCAGTGCTCATAAAATCCTGTGATTAACTGCATATCACCCAGACAAAGTTCTTCCAATCTAGTCTTTCGAATTGAACTACTTTGACACTTCTCAGATAAATGCAGTTGTACGTTTTCCTCCCATGTACAACAATCAGCATCTGTCAAGGCTGTCTCGGCAAAGTGAAACGGACCTTTCTGGATCAGTGCTGCTCACTGGCGGAAGGCACGAGAGAGAGAGAAAAGAGGCCGTAGGCTACTCTCAGCTAACACAGGGTATCTCTGTTTCATTTCAGACCAATTCAGTAGCAGATTGAGGAGAACGCTTCTATTCCTGGAGCTGTCCTAAATAAGAGTAATTCACTTTGTACTGCGCTCTGTGGTCTTTCAACAGTGGAATGCTTCTGATTACTTTTGCAATGGCTGTGTTCAGCGCGTTGCACTTGCAGGATTGAACACTTGATAAACCCTTTAAAAAAGGCCACAGCAGCAGCGTGGCAGAACTGAGTGACAGCTGCAGGAATATGCTGATACATTTTGATTTTATCTTTCATGACCTTGGATGCTTTCCTTTGTATGTTCATCCTCAGCTTTAGAAAAGGCAATCTTGGAAGTCTATACCTTCTACACTGAGTAAGTAAATAAAAATTGAGAAAGAAGGCACAGACTACACTATCTTCGAGACAAGGGTGAGGTTATTTCTCATGTTACATCTCCAGAGTTGCAAACTGTTCTTCAACAGTCCCAGCAGCCAGAAGCATGATTAAGCATGAGGAATGAGGGAAGAAAATTTTAATGACATATTTCAAAATAGAAAACAGAAATGAAAAAATGTTCAACAGTAAATGACATCTACGGGATAAATCAAATACTGAATACCAAACAGCTGCAATTTATGGCAACATCAGTAACAAAAGACTAGAAATTCTTCGTCAAACCCAGCAATTATTGATAAATAGCTTGATGAAATAAGAATGCTGATATAGTGCATGGAAAATTGTGGTTTAAACCTTCTATCAGTGTCCTTAGATGGGTGAAGGTATAGAAAGGGAAGAATCATCAGATTATCTGCAAATTAAATAATGTACAAAACCATTTGGGATTGGATTAAATTACATTTTAAAATGGATCAATGTTCGTTCCTTTTACCCCATCCCTTTTTCATTGCATATAATCTTAAATTTTAAAATCTATGGGGTGGAAATTTAATCCTATTGTCATAGCATGAGCCTAAAGACTGACCATAAAAAAATTGCATGTGACTAAACACAAGAAAACTGTCGGCTATGGCAGGAACTCTGCTAAATGCTAAATAATGGAGACTAATGCTGAATAATGTCAGTAGCTGTGAATGTAGATTTGGTTCTGTAATTCTGTGAAAACTAAGCAAAATCTCTGCTAAGTTCAAAAGGCTACTTGCAAACAAGGGTAGCTCAAACTGGCGGCGTGTGTTATTTCAGACATAATGAGGTCAATGATTTGTATGTGTCAACTGCATGAACAATTAACTGCATGAACTGCATGAACAATTTATATCTTTAGGAAATATGAGATATGATCAAAAAAATATGCTTCTTGATATATAAGCAAGCAAGTTTCAGTCTGGATGCAAGTTTCATCCTATAAGCCTGCATGGTTGTAGCTGCTGTGCTGCTGTTTGTTCAGTAGCACTCCAGCTGACATCAAAAGTCTTGATGGCTATTCTGGTTTCAAACGGAGTCTGAAGAAGTCCTGATTGTGTTTATCATCTGGTAGAAACTGTGTTGCATCCAGATGCCAAAGTCCACTTTTATCTCTTTGCATTATACTTTCCTTCTAGATCACATCAAGTGTAAGTAACAACAACGCTAAGTATATTATTGAAGGTGAATACGCCAACACCATTTTTAAGGTGGAAGAAACCAGTGGTGATGTGTATGCATTTGAGAGACTAGACAGAGAAAAGAAAGCAGAGTATGAGCTGACAGCTCTCATTATTGACAGAAGAAACAACCAGTCACTGGAACCCCCATCTAAATTCATTATCAAGGTTTATGATATTAATGACAATGTCCCTGTGTTTGTACAAAAAGTATTCAATGGATCTGTCCCAGAAATGTCACCAGTAGGTACGTTCTTCTATCACTCATTTCCCTTCATGTATCTGGTTAAAAAGCAGAATTTATGCTAAATATGCTGTTTGAAAATCCCTTTCTAGGAACCTCGGTCACCAAAGTGACAGCTGTAGATGCTGATGACCCAACAGTTACAGGTCATGCCACAGTTACCTACCAAGTCATTAAAGGAGACGAATACTTCACAGTTGATGACTCTGGTAGGTCAGATATGCAAATGTCATTACACTTTGTCCTTACCTTATTCTTTGAAGAAAATGCAGTTTTAAGCCTTATTTATTCTGGACAAGGGGAATAATAATTGAAAAATATAATTTTGACTATAATTTAGAAAGATTTTTCATTCACACTCATATAATGCTACTGTCTGCACCTGGAAATGAATGAATAAAGTCAGGGTATCAGGTGCCGTGAAATAAATGAGAAGTTAAAAGGTCACTTTTTTCCCCACTGATGAAAGGACTGACTAGGAGCTAATATAAGTTCATGTTTTCAGTGTAGCATAGATACCATTCCCTTGACCAAAAAGGAAAAGGGAATAGATAAGCTCATAGACAGGTGTACTCTTCGCTGGGTAAAAAACTGGCTGGATGGCAGAGCCCAGAGAACTGTAGTGAACGGAATTAAATCCAGTTGGCAGCCAGTCACAAGTGGTGTTCTCCATGGCTGAGTTCTGGGGCTAGTTCTATTCAACATCTTTATCAATGATCTGGAAGAGGGGATTGGGTGTGCCCTCAGTAAATTTGCAGATGACACAAATTGGGCAGGAGTGTTAATCTGCTCAAGGGTAGGGAGGCTCTGTAGAGGGATCTGGACAGGCTGGATCAATGGGCTGAGGTCAATTGTATGAGGTTCAACACGGCCAAGTGCTGGGTCCTGCACTTCAGTCACAACAACCCCATGCAACGCTACAGGCTTGGGGAAGAGTAAAGCTGCTGTAAAGCTGCTTGGCAGAAAAGGACTTGGGGGTACTGTTTGACAGCCAGCTGAATATGAGCCAGCAGTGTGCCCAGGTGGCCAAGAAGGCCAATAGCATCCTGGCTTGTATCAGGAATAGTGTGGCCAGCAGGACTAGGGACGTGATCGTCCCCCTGTGTTCTGCATTGGTGAGGCCACACCTTGACTACTGTGTTAAGTTTTGGGCCCCTAACTACAAGAAGGACACTGAGTTGCTGGAGGTCCAGAGATGGGCAACAAAGCTGGTGAGGGGTCTGGAGCACAAGTCTTATGAGGAGCGGCTGAGGGAACTGGGGTTGTTTATTCTGGAGAAGAGGAGGCTGAGGGGAGACCTTATTGCTCTCTACAACTACCTGAAAGGGGGGTTGTAGTGAGGTGGGTGTTGGTCTCTTCTCCCAGGTAACTAGCAATAGGACGAGAGGAAATGGACTCAAGTTACATCAGAGGAGGTTTCGACTGGATATTAGGAAAACTTTCTTTACTGAAAGAGTGGTCAAACATTGGAACAGACTGCCCAGAGAGGTGGTGGAGCCACCATCCTTGGTGTTCAAAAAACATGTAGATGTGGCACTTCGGGACATGGTTTAGTAGGCATGGTGGTGTTGTGTTGATGGTTGGACTTGATGATCTTGGAGGTCTTTTCCAACCTCAATGATTCTATGATTTTATAAATTCTGAAGCAGCATTCAATCAATAATCAATAATAACTCAACCCTTTTCTTCCCTAAACTTTCTTGTTTAATTTTCACCCAGTTTTAAAAATAACATCAGCATCTCTTGTAACCATACTAGTCCGCTGAAGCAAATAACTCAGATAAAGAAGTGCTCAGATGAATGCTCTAGATGCTGTAGTGACCAAGTTTAGACACTGTTAGACTGCTTCTAAGCAGGAAAGATCAGTTTAAAGGAATGTATTGTACAAAATGTCCCAAATATTCTGTCATGTAGAAAGATTTCTAACATTTCAGGCCTTAGAAAAATACCACTGTAAAAATGCTACTTAAAGTTGAATGTGTGGCATAAGACAAAAAGTTGCTGTCAAAATGAAGAGATGTTGGACATGCTGCAAAATCTAATAATTTTCAATGTTACTTTTTCAAAGGCGTGATTTCTACAACAAGGGCTGATTTAGACAGAGAGAATCAATCAACATATGAAATTATTGTTAAAGCAAAAGATGCTCCAGGGTCTTCTGGGGATTCAAGCACAGCTACAGTCATTATCACTTTAACAGACATCAATGACAACTTCCCAGTATTCAAACACCGTAAGTATAATGCAAGCACCGTATCATTTGGAAACCGAGGGTATAGCGAATTTATGTCAGAGTTCATCACAATTCAACTTTTCTTAAAAGTGGACAAAAGAATCTTACATATTCAGAAGGTCGTCTGCATTTCAGCCCTAGCTATATTTCCTGGGTGATGCACACCTAGAAGAGAAAATAAAAATCAGTATTAATTTCATCACATTGCACAAGATCTTGACAATTTTGAGAATTAATTATACTCTATAAAAAATACATCAAAGTGCTGTCTGTAGAGCTATATAATGCTGAATTCCCAATGACATATTTTTCTGTACGTCTAGAAACTAAGAACAATTTTTAACTAAGTTCTACCTTCCATGTACGCACTCTTTATGCCTTTTTTTCATTGTTTTTTTTTTTTTATCAGAATCATTTCACTTTCAAGTTCCTGAAAACATTTCAGTAGGAGGAGAAGTTGGCAGAGTCAAAGTAGAAGATGTTGATGAACCACAACATAGAAACACAAAATACAGTTTTGTCAGAGGAGATTACAGAGACACCTTTGAAATTGTAGCAAATCCATTCACAAATGAAGGAATCATTAGGCCAAAGAAGGTACTTTTCCCAGTAACAAAGACAATTATTTTGTTTTTCCATGTGTAACAGGTGTTTGATTCAGTTTGGGACTAGCAGCAGGAAAAAATGGAAATGCATGGAAGTCAGCATGAAATATGTTCACCCTGAAAACCCTGTTCTCTAAGCTCTGTGAGTAGAAGAGCTGGTGACTTACTAGTCCATTTCAACTGCCAGTCCCAGGAAAACCTAGAATTACTGCAAAGTGCAATGGGGACTATGTCAGATATTCAGGTTATGCCTTCGGGCTCCTCTCAAACTTCATATACTTGGATGCTTCAAAGAGTCAGTTATTTTAAGAGCTGAGCCAACTGACCAAGTCAAAGAATCTTGCCCTTCTGAAGCCCAAGTTCCACAACTTCCTTACTTTCATCAGGGTGTTTTCAGATCTTCCCCACTAAACCCTTATAACTCTTTAAGAGGGCCCAGACTCTCCAAAACATTTATTATGGTTTGCTCTTTGGTTTTTAATTCTCAGACCTACTTGCTTTGTGCCAAGGGACATTCCTGCATTATGCAGAGCACCACAAGCCAAGAGTTCATTGATTTAATTGACTTACAGTAAAAAAAACAAAAAGAGGAAGGACTATATATCACCTCCTGTAATCCTCAGATTGTCAGGAATGTGTTTTTCACTTCCAAATGTATCTCTGTAACTGTTAAGACTAGAAATGTCATTAAGAAGAAGAGAAAACTTTAAGGAAAAAAAGCACCAAGTATTCCAAGACCGGCAGTAAATTCTTCAGCTGTGGTCACATGAGGTGTAAGTGGCTTTCATTCACCAAATACAGCCCTTCCTCTGGTCTTCCCAGGACCTGAGGAATGCATTGCTGGCAACTTCTGCCCAGAGGAGAAGGAATAAGAAACCCCACGCATACACACACTGGGTGATTTGGAATAAGCTCATCTTTGAACACATAGTGGGCAAAGTTCACCCCACTGTTTTGTAACATGCTTTTGGCCATGCACGTCATAATTTTAAATATGCAGCCACGCAAGATAAAATTTCAACTGCAAGATAAGCACTATCCCTTCCATTTGCAGTGTCTACTCAAAAAGAAAAACAAGAGTCACCACAATTAACCACTGTGTATTTCACAGTGCTCTTACAATTGCAGGTGACATTGCAAAGGGACCCAAACTTTGAAACACGCGATAGTTCAGGCATTTCACAGAATCACATTTCTTACTGCCCTAGCTCCTGGCCTTCCTTCCATTGTGCGATTCCCTTCATAATCTCAGTTAATGGGAAAAACAAGGAAACGGATGTCTTTTATCACTAAGTGTCCCACCTATCAGTCAGTGCAGCTATGAAGTCTGCCTTGAAATGATTTCAGAACAGAAAGCCTAGCCAAGAAGAGAAGAATCTGGTCCCCAACCTTTGAGAAAAAGGAGCTAAACAAGAATTATAAAAAGAAAATTATTTAGACCAAGAAATACTTGCTGAACTGAGAATACTGGATTAATCTGTTCAAACCCAAAAGTTCCTCAAACCACTCAATGAAAAAGAAGTTCAGTTTGGAAATGTTCTCCCAAGAGTCTAGCTAAAATGCAATTTGGTAATATTTCCAAACATGAATTAGAGCACAGAGCTTAAATTTGCATAGATAGCTAATGCGAACTTTAGACATCTCCAAAGGAAGAATATGTGTTTGTGTCTTTTTTCTAGCCCCTGGACTTTGAAAAAGTAGCAGAATATAGGTTTGACATTGAAGCAACAGATCCCACAGTTGATCTTCGCTATTTTAAATCCGGAGGCTCTAGGAGCATTTCAAGAGTCACCATTGAAGTCACTGATGTTGATGAGCCTCCGGTCTTCACTAAACTACCGTATGAATTTAAAGTAAGAGAAAATGATCCAGAAATAAAAACACTAGGTTCAGTTTGGGCACACGACCCTGATGCAGCCAAACGGAAAATCAGGTAACACAACACCAGCTTTAGTAGTCCTATTTTAAAGTAGAGAATTTGTTAATGATTCCAAGAATTTGACAAAGAACTGAGACTTTGGCCCTGTTTTTCAGAATCTGCATGCCAAAAAAAAAAAAAAAAAATCCAATTTGATTTTTCTGGCACTGCAACCATGGATTTATATGGTAACCAACAAATATGAACATAAATTATATTTACCCATGTAATTACCACATAAACTTACTGATAAAACATTTGCACATTTACAGGAAAATGCATAATCCTGGATATCTTTACATGGTTATAATTTATTGTTACATTTTTTATTGTAATAACTCTCTCAAGCATGTGCTTTGAAAAGAAAATAGGCTTCTGAAACAGCAAACGACAATGATCTGGAAACTTTTCTGATGGATATATTCTGCTCTCGCAGCTTGCATAATTTTAGGGAAATATTCTGAGACCACTTGGTCAAGATATTAACATAATTTGTCACACAAGAACTCTCTGACCTTCCACCATGAAGAACTGAAGTGAAACACGGTATTATCACCTTGCATTGACATATCTCTCTTTAAACAAAAAACAGATTTACTCGACGAAGAGCTAGTCCTAATGGAGACTATGTTAGGGTATCCGATACTGGAATTATTCAACTTCCCAAGCCCCTGGACAGAGAATTCAGCTCCTCATACAACATCACTGTAGCAGCTCAGGAAATCCTTGAAGACGGTAAGTGCTATCCACTTCCCTATTTGAGAGAAATCAGTGTACAACTTTACAGCAGGACTGTAGCTTATCAAAAACAAAAGCCGCATCCTGACAGCCTGTTTCCACTAAGCTACGAATAAAAGGGATGCTTGCAGGGTTTGCACAATAATCTTCCAAATCAAATGAGTACCTACAAATAGGTCAAATCCAGTTTTAATATTTGGCCCCTGGCTATTATAAAGATGCATTCAGTTTGTTGCAAGGAATAAAAAGGGTATGAGAAGAGGAAGCAGCTTGGGAAACAGGGATAAGCCTGTGGTTAGAGCAGAAACGTCCCAGCCAGCTTCACCCACTTACAGAGTTACAAAATCCCCCTCCCACGCTGCCACCCAGGCAGTGTTGCTGCACAGCCATCTCCGCATAGCTTCGCTCTGGTTCAGGAAGCAGGGCAGGCCCGGGGACCAGTCCCAACTCAATTTGGGGGAGGCCAGCCTTTTCTGGAGGGTGAAAGATATTTAATAATATAGACATGGCCTGTTGCCTTAGTGCCAGAGAATGATGCTGGATCCCATAGCCACATAGTGTGAAGAATCAGGAAGCCATAAGCAATTGTCATTTTCTTCCTCATAGATCCCCAATGATCTAGCCCAATAGGAAAGTTTTTAGGAAAATATCTGAATCTGTCAAAGGAAAATTTTAAATTAACAATGGAGCTAGAAACTCTCCGTATTCGTCATCCAGGACGCACAGAGGTGGAGACAAACAGCAGAAAGGGAGGGCTGGACAGCACTGAGATTCCAGGCATCTCAGAGACCTGTACTGTTGTTCTTGTAATTTCAGGACGTCTTTCTGACAGAGAATCCCATGCCCAAGTTCATGTAATAGTTACTGATGAAAATGATAATGCTCCAGAACTTGTTTATCCTGAGGAACCCAGAGTGTGTGAAAATGCAGCACCAGGAAAGGTGAGACAGGAGGGAGAGTTTTTCCCTTAAATCTGAATTATCTACTCTCAAGCTCAAGAGAAAGATGTCTTTTATTAAAAGTTAGTCTCGGTTTTCATACCCAAGCACCTGATCATCTTTCACTGATTTCCAAAACGTCAGTGGTCAGAAATCTCTCTTCAGGACTTTACACTATTGGAATATTGACTTTTATCTGCTTACGCACATGAGCTGCACAGTTCCTCTCCCTCCAGGCTTTTAAGTACGTACGCGCATTAGCAATTGAACCATGAAGTACAGTCAAGCCTTGCAGAGCAAAAATTAGCAATACAGTTTTACCACACAGATGTTCATACATGATACTGCGAACAAAACCATTTCAAAATACTAAGAGAATCATTGCTGCATCTAACATTGTAGTATCCATCAGAGTGCAAGTATCTGCATGCGCAAATAGTGTTAGTATTTGTGGGTTTAGATGTTTAGCCTCAGACACAAGTATTTAGCCCATACTTTCTGTATTTTTATTTATTCTTTATATATAAAGCCCATAATCTTTCTTTAATTAAGAGAGTTTGTCAGAAACTGGGCTCTCTGATGGAATCTGTTAGAACACACAAGGTATTATTTCACCTTTAATTTAATTTTTAAAATACCTTTGGGACATAATCATACACATTTTTTATACTTTGCACATCTAATGTACCCCAGGTTGAAGTTTTCAAAAACAGGCATGTCATTCAAGAGTGGCAGTCTCAATGACATTCAGTGAATGAGAGTCCTACTTCTAAGTTCAACAGTTTAGAAGACATCCACCTTACGTATTTAAATGAGCCATATGTCTTTGAGCATAAGACATCTTTTACCCCTTAATTACACAAGATTTCCTCTTTTGTTTCCCACCTGTGAAGGAAGGGGCAAGACTGCTCTTTTTGAAGACCTACAAGGAAATGACTTGCCTTGAAAGAACTTGAAAAAGAATATCACAAAATATCTTTGTCCCACTCTTTACTGAAGGGTTATACAGAATACACAGTCCAGCTCTAACTTAAATACTGTAAGTGGTTTTATCACGGGAGGCAATGTATTCTGAAAATCATGACCTATTCCACCTTTGTAGGTAATCATCAGGATTTCAGCTACTGACAGGGATGAAATATCACCTAGAGGTTTCTTCAGATACTCCCTGGCCACAGAAGACAGCAACTTCTCCTTGGTTGAAAACTACGGTAGTGTATTCCTGCAATGCATTTTGTCAGCTAGCCAAAGTGAGACACTAGGACACAGGGGAGAAAAGCTGTAGCAATGACCTATAATTGGTCTAGCTGAGCTAAGAAACAATTTATTTTTAAAGGCTTGACTTACTGAAGAAAAATGTTGTTTGTTGCCACCCAAGTTCCACTGGGCTCCCTAAAAACTGGCTCTGTCTAAGGGGAAAATGTACCAACTGACTGATAATCTATAAGGAAAATCTGGTAGAGATTATCACTTAATTAGATGTCATTACTTCTTCCAGATAACACAGCTAATATCACTGTCAAATATGGACAGTTTAATCGTGAACTTGCCAAAATCCACTACCTGCCTGTCATCATCTCAGACAACGGTGATCCAGAGCTCAGCAGCACAAATACACTTGTCATCAGTGTCTGCAAGTGTAATGAAAAAGGCAACATCACTTTTTGTGAGGAAAGATCTAAACAAGTTGGAGTTAGTATACAAGCACTGGTGGCAATTTTTATCTGTCTCTTCACAATCATTAGTAAGTATTTGACTTTTGTAATGTTCTCTGACTTAAAATGTGGGGATTGTTTTGTTTTGTTTTTTAACTGAGATCTACAAAAGCTTTGTGGCTATAAAATGGTCACAAAGGCAGAAATACTGTAACTATTTGATTCATCTCACTTGCTCTTTCTATTTGGTCTGTTAGCATAGTTTCATTAACAAAGCTGGTCATTCTATTGGAGAGGCTGAGTCACTGGAAAGGTTATTGCACGTATGCATAATATACCCGATTTACTGTTACTAGGCTCACGTGCAGCTATAAAACAGGAAATTCGTGCTGGGGCAATAACAACAGGATTCCTGTTTCCAAAGGCTGAATTAGTCTGGAAACCCTTTAAACAGTACAGTGAACATATATACATAAATAAATCTGTAACAAATCAGCAGACCAGTACCTATTTGCTGTGTTTGGAATCTATCAGAGAAGGGGCAACATTTCTTCTTGCTTGAGAAGAGGCCTCCTTTGCAATTACCACATAAGTAGCATTTGATGCCTGGCATTAAAAGATTTACCAGTTCAAGACAGTAGTTGATTCAATGAACTTGTAACACTACGCATTTGTACTTTTGATTCCAGCACAAGAGTCAGTTGTACAATTCCTGTACAGACTGAACTGCTTTGAGAACATACAAATCCCACAGTTAAACAGTATTTTAAACTATTTTTCTAATAAATGTGTGTTAAAAAAATTCACTCCAGAAAAAAAGACACTTCAGACTGTGTTATATATCTTAAATGCAATTTGTTTTACTTCCTTACTTCTCTATTTACACATGCTCACTTAAGTTTTCTTTGCAGTAATCATATTGCTAATTCTTCTAAGAAAGAGACACAAGAAGGATTTGAGCGGTCTTGGGAGGAATGTGGCAGAGATTCATGAGCAGCTTGTCACTTATGATGAAGAAGGTGGTGGTGAAATGGATACCACCAGCTACGATGTATCTGTACTCAACTCTGTCCGCAAGAATGGTATAAAGCCAGAAGCAGTTCCCTCTCCATATGCACAAGTCCAAAAGCCTCTTGGAAATATAACTTCTGGTGCTGGAGAAATGGAAATGATGATTGAAGTTAAGAAGGATGAAGCTGACAATGACAGGGATTTGCTGCCATATGACACACTTCACATTTATGGCTACGAAGGTGCCGAGTCCATTGCAGAATCTCTCAGTTCTTTGGAATCAGGCTCCTCAGACTCAGATATTGATTATGACTTTCTAAATGACTGGGGACCCAGGTTTAAAATGTTAGCTGAGCTGTATGGATCAGAACCAAATGAAGATTTTGTGTATTGAGTTCAAATTGGCCATGAATTTTCTCCCTACCACTACAGATAGACATCAAGAGCCTGCCAATGGCCAAAGAACTCATGCTCTTCACCCAAGCCATACTAGGATTTCAAACAGACATGAAAAAAAAACACAAAACTGTCAGCAGCAGGGTTAAAAAGAATCACACAGATCATGTATATTGACTTCCCCCAGCACTGCTATCCTTGTTAGCAGTCAGTGTTTTCCACAAAATTGCTGCTCGAGGACCTGCTCGAGTCTTCTAGGACACAACTACACAACTCTTCTCCCTATCCAGATAGACACTTCTCCTTAAAAGTGGTTTTTTCCCCAGTTTCTCCTTCATTCCTCTTCTCCTGTACTGTTTTCATCAACATGCATTCAAGGTCACCATCCGTTGGAACAGGGAGGTTCAGGAGCATTGGGAAGGAATGTTCTGAATAACCTCCTGTATCTCCATCCAGCTGCCTTGCCTGGCCCTCTTGTAACATCTTTATTGATATTCCACGCTTATGCTTACCCAGCAGAGGAGAGGAGGAACATATGGTCTATCACTTAATATCAGAAATTATTCCATCACTTTCAAAAAGAGGCATGATTTTTTTCTTCTTTCCAATCTATTAATTATTCTTGCTTTATAGTCTTCTACTACATATATGAGTTACTAAGCATAAAATTAGACAGGATTTTTACATGCACAATCTGTTTTCATCTGTCATTTTTAACAGCCTGATGATGATTTCAGGCACCTTTCTGGCATGCTAGAATTTGCTCTAGCTAGCAGCAAACTTGTTTTTCTTTCTGTAAATAGGATCTCAGTGTTACTCAATGGAACATATCCCGCAGGGCAAGAAATGTGGAGATCAGGGGAATGTTAAGACTCCAATACTGTAAATCTCTCCAGATGGCAACATAGGTATCTCTAGATTTCTAAAGAGGTTGTGAATAGGCTTTTTATTCAACATTATTAAAGTCATTGTATTTTTTCAGGGACAAACACATGAAGGGCCTCATTACTGTGAAACTGTTTTGATTTTTTTCTAAGCAGGTACTGTAAAACGGGTATTTTCCATCTAGGAAAATATTGTAGACTTCCAAACCAGAATGCTAAATACCCACACATTTGTCTGCATAAAAGAACCACAAATGTAAGTAAGGTTTTGGAGCTGCAACCGCTATGTCCCTGGTAAGCATGTGTTTAGTTTCTCGCTTGATGAAGAGCCACAGAATGAACAGAATGAAACTTCCCATGCAGGAAGTTACCCAGCCAAATACATTTTGTAAAAAGTGGGTCTCTTAGGACAATGGCCTGTCTCTGGCTTCTGGCAATGCAGATTCCCATTGCCTTCAACAGGAACAGAGCCCTACCACACAGATACTCAATTTTGCAGAATCTGTGCTGGAGCTGTATGTATTAGTTTAGTTGATTTGATTATTTAAATTTGGTAGCTAACCAAATAACACTAAATCTTTTTTTTTTCCTAAACCAATGTAGTGGAACCTCACAAATTTGCTTTTCACTTATTCACGTCATCTCTAATTTACATTCCCTTCCCCCCAAATGCTTTCCTGGCAGGAAATAGCAATGCACTGTAATATGGTCTCACAGTAGTCCTCACTACTGCAAAAAGTTGTCCAGTACAATACTGAGCTGGGCACTAATGCCTACTACCATCAATAACACAATCACTCAAATTTTCAAATATAAACTAAAGGAAAACTAAGTAGAATTCTGCCCATCAGTCAAATCAGCTTTGGATCACATCCTTTATAGAAGAAGTACATTTTGGGATGACAGCCTTGGTTTTATTTTTAATGTGTTCTTTCTCTCCTGTTTTGCTTAATCCAGTCAACAGTGTATGCTATTGAGGTTCCACATGTTAGTATATTATAAAGAATGCTAACTAATAATACTTACATTTTAAGGTTTTCATCAGTAACTAAGGTATTGGCTATCAACAGGTAAAGTTAGTTATGAAATTAGTTAGTGCAGTAAGTAATGTACTTTGGTAAGCATCACCCAGATAGTATTACCTGTAATCGCTATTTTTAAGCCTGTTTTTATAAAGCTGTTTTAAGGAACACTGTATCAATTTTCACTGTATAAAGATGTTTGCACTGGATAGTTTCTTTTTATATTCCTGTACTGTATTTTTTTTTTACTACATAAAAGCCAATCTCAAGTTTGGATTTTCTGTGCATTAATGAGTTTCACACAGAAGACAATACCAGACTTTGTACCACAGTGAACTCAACCATAAAAACACCAGTATCTACGCTCTAAGCGAACTCAGGCTAGACACAAATTCACCAAAGGACTTTCCATAAAAGGGGTTTTCTCCCACTCTTTGGAAAGCTGTCAGTAAAGCTCCTGGGGTAAGGAAAAGGCCCAACAGTGCAGTCTGGTTTCAGCAGCTGGTCAGGTTGAACCCTCTAGCTTTGGAGGACTCGTGTCTGCCAGTGCTACAGGATGCATTCAGTTTCCGAGCAGATGTTTGGTATTTTAGCAGCCAGGCATGGGGGTGATTTTGAACCACCATGTTTACTGAGATCCTGCCCTTTTTTTCCTACTAGGAAGGTACTCCTCTCAAATGGTAAAGGGCACGCTGCAGAACAGAAAGCACTGACAACCTGACACACTGCCCACCTGCGGGGAACCACACATATGCCCACTACCTGAGTGGTCTGTCAGTGTTACCTCAATGGGAGAAAAGGATGACACCCCCAGCACCAGCACCCCGGCCCCTGCCCTGCTTTCTTCCTCTTCTCTGATCTGCTCCTACAGCCATCTCCAAGCAGGATTACTCTGTAGTACACAAAAAGCTCCAGCTTTCTCACAGTCCAGGATTTAGATAGGACATGACAGAACAGTACACACCTCTGTGACAGGAGAAAAAAAATGACCCCTAAATTTGCAGCTTTAGATAGCAGAGTTTCTTACCATTTATTTTTGTTACTAATAATGACTACACCAATATAGTCCCAAGATTATTCCAGCGCTTTAAAAAAATCACATCAATTTTCCCCAGATATGGCACTTATAATTTACAAAGCCTGGAATAAAGCAAAGAAGTTCAGTTCCTTCACTGCTAATTGCCATGAGCAAACTCCAGATCAAACACACTTTAGCACAAGTTGTATTAAAAACACAATAGATGTGCTAATTATGTTATAATGAAATGCATTTTTCCATAGAAACAATTTGATTAAACAGCTACTTGCAACTTGTAGCAGAGATTCTCATAAAGCTTTTCATTATTCATTTAATTAATATGCATTTTAATCTCTTATCCCTAAAAATATATAATAAATTATTATTTTATTACATTCAGATGCAGAAGTTCATGCCATTTAATAAAGGTTTTTTACTCCCAACCCATTAGAATTTTTGATGAAATAATGACTTGTGATCAGAATCCTCGATACGTATCAAAGCAGCAATGAAAAGCTCTTTGAATATTAACACCTGGCACACTGCTGTGCTTCCCAGATAGGTCAGGTGAGCTACGGTCCCATTATCAAAACAAATTTCCACTGTTCAGAGAACGAAAGAACAATTGTATCAGGTATTATGTGATTACAGTCCAGTACTACTGATACATTGTCAAGAACAATAAAACAGCAAATCCAGGGAAAACAGAAGCATTAGTTATAAAAGGAAAAAACCCCATCTTTTCTGAGTTCTTGTTCTTCAATTAGTCGGTTCTTCCCTTTTCTCCTTCCAGGAACAAGGGCTTAGAATAGCACCAGAAGAGACCAGCCAACCTGGCAATCAGCCCTGCTCGAGCCAGGTATTGCCATCCAGCCTGGAGTAACTGTAGTGAGCAAGTCACGTAAAGCCACGCTGCTTTATTGGAGCTTAGAGTTTGGAATACAGATCTAGCTATGTACATTTATTTTAACTGTTTTCACTCCTATGCATATGTCACACGCAGGGGAAATGCTCATGGTGGTAGTAAACATGCAGATAACTATCCTATTGGGCCAGAAATAATAGTTATACTTATTTCCACTATATTTCAGCTGGGGCTAGGACAGAAAAAAAGAATATTCGCCATCTTTCCTGATCTATTCTCTCTTCCTACTTTTTTTTTTTTAATAACTGTTTCAAGTTTGAGGGAGTAAGAAACAAAACTCTTGTGATTTTACCTTCACATGCTTCCTGGAATGAAAGAAATCACCGAGGTGATATCTTTCCCATTTAAGAAGCTATCACAATTTTACTGTAGCACAAATCATCAAGTCTTACCAGGAACTGAGTAAGAGTCTGATCAGATCAAAGTGGATGATTTAGCATAAATCTAGTCCATAGGAAAAGCATGACAGAAAACAAAACAGCAAATACACCCTTTTAGTCTGCATCAGAAAAAGGAAAAGAAAACAAAAACAGCAAAACGATTTATGAGCAATAAAAGCCCATGGATCTTTGCTGACCTCTCTCAGCTGCCTGACTTTGATCCTGCCTGACCTGAAAGAAAAGGGAAAAACAGCATTTCCTCCACTTCCACCCAGCAGGGGGCTGTCCCACCTGCTTTCCCACAAGATCCTCTTAATTCGTTCTAGTTAACCCCTTCATCAATGCCACAATCAATCATAAATCTCTGCAATTCTTTCATTCCTCATTAAAAAGGAACCTTTATTTGAAAGCCAGTGCTCTGAATGGAGCTACCAAAACAAGCAGAATGAAGCAAGGCAGAGTTCACCAAGCAAAGACATCTAAAAGATAAGCCAAATGAGGTTTTTCAGAAAGTCAGTAACAGCTGGACTGCAAATGGTCCAAGGAGCTCTTCTGGCAGCCTCACTAGAGCCCAAGGCCTGACCCACAATGCCCTCTACAAACCAGTTCATTCTCAAATGGAAAGGTTCAAAAGGAGGCATCACGTAGCCACCTGCTGCTCCGACCTGCAGAAAACCTCCTACATTGCAGATATTTCTTGGGACATGTCTAGCCACTACAAACTACTTTTATGCAACTGGCATAGCACAGAGAAAACAGACTGAAAGTGAGTCCAAATTCCATCATTTTAAAATGTCTGTTCTGAACAACTGTCCGTGCGTTTCCTCTCCCCATTTAAGGGGTGGACCTGAAGAACCTTAAACATGCCAAAAACCTGAAAGGAACCCGAAGCGCCGGATTTTACTCCTGCACTTACTGCACACAATACGTCCCACACCACAGACGTATAGAATGCACGCTAGCGCAATAGCAGAAAACCACGGGCGAATTTAGCACGAGCTGATGCTGTCGGCACGGGGCCATTTCATGACCCGCACTAAGAAAGACCCCAGCCCCGGGCAGCGGGGCCGGCCGGCTGCCGCC
>NW_009259237.1:2232262-2252529 GCF_000687185.1 Egretta garzetta
TCCCCCGCCCGGGTCCCCGCTGCCTTCCCGCCCCGCGCCCGGTAACCCCCTCGGGTCCCCTCTGCCTTCCCGCCCCGCTCCCGGTTCCGTCAGCGCACACCAACGCCTCGCTCACGTTCGATCAAATTAGTAATTCCAGAAAGCTTTATTAATTCCAGCTTTAATGCTGACTTTATAAAATTACGCCGACCTTTCCAGAAGCCAGAAAGGCAACAAAGCCTAAATTTATAAAGGAAAAAGTAGTGATCTTGTTCAGGCAGGAGTTTTGAAGGGCACAAAGGGCAAGGAAATAGCTTTGGGGAAAGGATGCATGCTCCAGATGTCTCCTTTATTCAAACGTCAGCCCAGATCCCCCTACGTGGGGCACGTTTGCCTGTTTGCCAGAAGGAGTCAAATACTCAGTCCTGCCAGTTTGTCATATGGCACTGAAATCTGTTTTTGATGATAAAGATGTTGTCCAACCCTACTTCTTTAGAGTATCTTTCCTTACAAACCAAACTGCAACTACTAATCACAATTTTCTCGAGCAATACCACATAATTTTTGTTTTCAGTGACTCTTGTAAAACAGTTGGGTTTCACCTTGAATGAGTATATTTCTCTAAGAACGCATGCATTATCCACTAGTCATTATTTGTTCATTATTTTTATATTATAACCATGCAGCAAAACTTTCCCAAGTAGCCATACAAACAACCCAGTAAAAGAAAAGTACCAGGAACCTTTCAGTGACTGCCTAAAAGTTGGAAGTATTCACAGAAATCACTTGTCACACAGATTAATGGCATCATGAAAGTCAAAGACTCCTTGCAAGTGGATTTAATTCAGTATTTGTAATCAGTAATTTAATCAGCCTTCATCCTCTCTCCCACTACTATTCCTCTAGACAGATTACTGTAACTCTGCTGACCCACCAGCTCTGCAAATCTCAGTGTGCTGTATGATCAGAGGGGCAGGCCCTGCCTTTGGGACCCAAACCAGTGCTGTCTGCCGATCTTCAGGATGAACTCAAGCTGGGCAGTCACAAAGAATAGGAGCAAACACCTACACCAGTTTAAAATCTGTTTATAATATTTTACTGGGCTAAGGTTATGATAAAGCTTTATGGCAGAGTAAGTGATCATGCACGCTGGCGATCTGCTGTGCCTCCCACAGCCGTCTTCAGAGGCTGCTTCTCAGCCCACCGCCTCTCCTGGTCACTCCTTTCTCACCCTTACAGCCAGCTCCAGCCTCACTCTCTTCCTCCCCCTCGGCATAGTGGCAGCTGTGATGTCCCCCCTGATCTGCAAAAAGGCTGGTGCTCCTTATTTCAAGTCACCCCCAATGCCACGTAACCACAAACAAGCTGTGCTGGACTGCACCGACACCACACTGACTGAGAGCCTCAGCAGAGCCAGCCCCCCTTGGAAGAGGCAGAATGACCCAGTGGAAACTCCCAGCACCTGTACAACTGACATTGGCCGCACTATGACAAAGAACTTGGCAGCAGCCACCACCTCGCCAATCCCACCTCAATCATTCCTTAATTACTTTTTTCCCATGCTACAGACTGAGTTCTCCCATCCATGCCATACTCAACTCCCCAACCACAACGTTCTGCCTGATCCTCTGCCATTGCCAGCCACGGTTTGCAATGCCCTCGCAGGAGGAGGGTTGGGAGTCCCAGCTCTCCCACTGCACTCCTACCCGCTGCCACCCCTCCCCTTGAATGCCTGGTGACTTTGCAAAACTTTGCAAAAGAACATGACCCAAAACAGCTCCTTGATAGCAAGCAAATCTTGCTAGGATGAGGAGAGAGGAAGAAAGAGAAACACAGCATCACGTGAATTTGTAGTTCAAAAACAAGAGCGAAAAAAAGAAGTTATTTCTCCCTCTGATCCGAAAAGTTATGTTATATACAAGCAGCAAATTGTAGCAAAATCTCTGTGAGCACAGACTGGCCCCAGGGACATGGCTTCCTCATTCCTCAGCAGCAGCTGAGCCACCTCAGCCTGCTCAGCTCACACATCTGTTCCCCTGACGCACCCAGGTCCCATCCTGCTGCCATCTGCTCCTCTTTCCTCCCCCACACGCTGTGTACAGCACAGCCAGCAACCAGGGCTCTGAGCAAAGCACACGCTGACCGCCGGTCCCACCCTGCCAGGCCTCCTTCTCCTTTAGAGAACCAGAGCGCATTTCATCGATACGTGCTGCTGACAAAAGCTGAGGATTTCTTCCTAAAGCTGCAGTTCTGGCAGATTGCCACGCAAAAGCGACAGCCTGAAGCCTCCACCCAGGTCAGTAGGTCCTGAACCACTTGCAGGCAGCCCTGCTTGCACAGCCTTGGCCTGCTCAAAGGGCAGCGCGGGGAAGTTTTGTGCGCCTTTCCAGACCAGCCAGCATGGACATCACTGAAGTCACCGCTGTGATTTACCACGCCTTGGTGTACAGCACAGTAGGTGACTTCCTGGTTGAGGAATTACTATTTGAACAGGAGGGAGGACCAACAGAGATTATACGAGTATGTAACACAGCTGGGGAGACTATAAAGCTCTCCTCTGTAGCGCTCAGTCGGGTAAGAGCCGTCCATGTGGATACTGAAACTTCCCAAATGTCATTGCTAACTACTCCAGCTTCAGGTGTCTGACAATTTCCCAAATCCGGAGTTTTTTGCCATTGCAAACATGGGGGGCAAGCACACACAAGAAGTGCACTGCCCTCCTAAAAGTACCGTGCTTGAGAATGACATCAGCTCTGCAATCACAGCCAGGTAAGGATCCAGAGCAGCAAAACCCACAACCTTTGTGACCAATGCAGCCTGGACAAGGTCAGAAACATACAATGGCCATGCCCGGTTGTGCTACCTTCTAGTATTCAACAGCAACCGACAGCAGAAGGCATGGCTAGCAGGGATCCACTGAGAAAGTTGACCATGCAAAAGAGCTGGCATCAAGGAATACACCTAGAAAGCTAGCTGAGGGCTAGACACAGGGCAGTCAGAAATACCTGGCAGCAAAGCTGTCTCATGCTGACACAAAATCATTATCTCATTCTGTTGATTTAGCAGTGACCACTTGTCACCTCACTAAGTAACCACAACTTGAACAGACTCAGATCTGTCTCTCAGTACCTGCATGGATCTGGCAAAACTGCTCATCAAGCACTAAGTGAAAAGCGTTATACCCTTACTGAAGAGCTGTAAAAAAGTGTTAGAACATAGCCAGCCTCTTCTTCTTCCTTTACTTTGAGTTAGCTAGAAAAATTAGGGGATGCTCTTCGATCCTAGTAAAACAATCTCCACGATTAATTCCTTCTGTACTGGTTTTGGATGGGGTAGAGTTAATTTTCTTGATAGTAGCTAGTATGGCGCTAGGTTTTGGATTTGTGCTGATAACTCAGGGATGTTTTCATTCCTGAGGAGCTGACTCAGAGCCAAGGCCTTTTCTGCGCCTCACCCCACCCCACCAGCGAGGAGGCTGGGCTGCCCAAGAAGCTGGGAGGGGGTACAGCCAGGACAGCTGATCCCAACTGGCCAAAGGGAATATTGCATACCATGTGACATCAGGCTCAGCACATAGCGCTAGGGGAAGGAGGAGGAAGGGGGGAATGTTCGAAGTGATGTTTGTCTTCCCAAGTAACCATTACACGTGATGGAGCCCTGCTTTCCTGGGGATGGCTGAGCACCTGCCTGCCCCAGGAAGCAGAGAATGAATTCCTTGTGTTGCTTTGCTTGCATGCATGGCATTTGCTTTACCTATTTACTGTCTTTATCTCAACCACAAGTTTTGTCACTTTTACTCTTCCGAATCTCTCCCCCATCCCACCGAGGGGGAGCGAATGAGTGGCTGTGTGGGGCTTAGTTGCCGTCTGGGGTTAAACCACAACACCTTCCTATAAATAGATGATTAAGCATCAACCCTAATCAGAACTGGGTTTCATGGATTTTGTTGCAACATCTGGATTTTTTTGGATGTTGATGCAAGTACTTGGCAAACAGACAAGGCTTTCTATGGACATAGCTGTGTATAATCCATCCGTTGTCACATACATCATTCCTGAGTGAACTGGAAGCACCACATGGCCTTCCACGAGAAGGATATCTGGAAGAACATTAAATGGTCATGAACAGACTTATGCAAAGATGACTGCCTTTGATGTAGACATATTTCAGGAGGAAATTTGTGACTTATAAATAATATGCACTAATAAAGCCTATTTGGAAGAGCAGAACTGGGGGCTCGTATCCTAGCTATGACACAGACTTCCCTTTCCATCTCAGTTAGGTCACGTAGGCCCACATTTTTGCTTTTACAAATTAAGTGTTCAAAGTGGGACTCCCTTCTGAAAGGCTACCTGGCCATTGTCTTCCCCTTCGTGTGCCATAGCAACTATACATACTTCCCCACATCATTGCAAGGACTAGTTAATATGCATAAAAGCATTCTGAATAAGTAACATTCTCTAACGCTTATACATTTTAAGGATGAAAGCTTTAGTAGTAGTCATTATTTTACAGCACACTTCCAGGCACAAGAGATTTTTGCAAAAGCTCTACAAAGACTTATAATTAAAACACCCTCCCCTGCACATATTTACAGCTCTGCATGATGTATATGGTATTATTCCTATCGCAACTAACAGAGAACCTGTAGCATAAGGCATGAGTAGAACCTGCATTTCATAGGTCACTGTGATAAGAGAGACGGGTAACACAGTTAACATGAGGGAGAGTTAGAGCAAAGTAGTCATGTACACATCTGGAAGTTAAAATCAGCATGTTAGGCATTTAAAATCCATGGCCTAGCCTCAAAGAGTATTTATTGCATGCAGAAAACACTGGAGAGAAATAAAGCACAGATTTAATTTTTATGAGATGCTAAATGTATGACCAACACACCTCATGTGGCTCTATATGGGATGGAAAAAGACTTTAGTCAAGGGACTAAAGTTTCAGTGCCTTTTCATTACTTAATTCTGCCTCTAAGAAACACATTTATTTTAGCCATTCATACTACTTACATCAGACGGTCATCGCAGATGCCCGAATTATCCCATTTTAGACCAGAACAAATAATCAACACCCAGTTGTTTTTCTTGCATAGCTTTAAGATTAGCTTTTTAATTTCTACCCACCTGTGATGGTTTTAGTCACCAGGTTCAGAGGCCCTCTGATTCAAATCCTTTACAACACAGGAAAGGACTCATGAAACACACTCACCTCTAGTTAATATTTCCTTTGACCATGGAAAGCTCATCCCAGGACAGTTCTGAAGACCCCGAAGAACAGCTGAACAGCTGGACAAGCTTTCATTTCCATGACAGCAGCTATTTGGGCTAACGTCCAAGGGATCAGCCTTGGAAGCATTCATATGTAGAATTTAAACTTAATTGCTGACACACTTCAAATGGGGCTAAACTGGACTCCAATTAGGTAGAGAACAAAAAGTTAACAACCAAGGTTCTACACTGTATGTGTTTATGCAATGCATTTTATTTTGATGATTCTCAAACGTGCCTAGAATTGCATCACTATAAACAGAACCTACTTCTAGTTGTCACTGAAGTGACAGGAGCTGCGGCTGCATAAGCTACTAAAAAGAATCATTATGACATGGCCCTAATGCACAGTAACACAGGCACTGAGGGCACTCATTTCAGAGACTTGCTTACAGCAGACAGTATTAAAGAGGCAATGTCTCAAAGCTTTTCTTTTTTGCTAGGAAAAGAGTGGGCTTCACACACCAGCATTCATATGAAGCCCAGTAATGAGCAAATTTTAGTCCAGAATTCCTCTAGACTTCCGTTTCAGTCTCTGGACTTATGGCTAGCAAAAACCCTGAATGAATATTATACCTCATTTATTTATTGTTGGGACTCTGAAATATCTATATTAATCCCAAAGGAGAAGGGAGAAACTGAGCTCCAGGGTAGCTAAGCTGATAGCACCAAGTTCCTGAAGGAAAACTGAACTGTACATCCACTGACTCTCAGAAACAGCACAAAATGCTAAGCAGCTTCAGTGGCCCAGGAAAGCATCCTGGGTATAAGAGTATTGTTAATGTGCTGCCTTTAGGAGCCAGAGACTTCCTGAGGCTTCCTTATTTTCTGAAAAAAAGATGGGACATTCATAAAGAGGATGCCTGCCTGAGTCATTGCTAAGCACCCAGAGCGTGCAGAAATTGAAGTTTACTGAGAGTCTTTCTTCTCACTGCAATGAACTAGCAATCTTCTCTAGGTCCTTTATCAGATGAAGTATTCTGAGTGCAGATCTAAACTTCTGCCCACCCACATGCGCTAATGCACGTTCAGTGGCTGTTGGATTCTCTTAACCCTGAGAGACTTTCCAATACTGCATACGGAGAGAAAGGGACTGGCACTGATTACACTCCTCCTCAAGGAGAAGAGATGAAATAGGAATCAGACTGTGACTGTCAGTCCACTGTGATTTTCCTGCCCTCTCCCGAGGACTGCACAACTACTTAATCATGCAGGGATAAGGCTCTTGCTGAAAACAAACACTGTGATTTCACTATACCCACACATTCAGCTTCCCATTTCCCCACAGGCGGGACAGTCTGCAAAGAGTTGACATCGTCCATAAGACTCTAGAACATATATATTGCTCTAAGCACCTCTGATCTGAACAAGGCTCCACCACTATGAAAGCACAGTTTCACACTACAACCTTTGGACAAATATTAAATCACAGCACAGTATATTGCGAGCATCAAATAAAGATTTGAAAGCTGGGTTATAGGACCCTGAAGGTATGTTTATCATAGAAATGCTGGTGGAAGCTTAATTACAGTGATAGTACTATATGCTGCTCTGCTAGGCAAGCTATTTAAGACCTTTCAATAATGTTTTGCTGTAATGGGAACAGTTCAAGCTGCAATAGCAGGTCTGCGACATAGAAAACATTATAGCAGTTGATCTTATTCCTTCCAATGCACTCATTGTAATAGGTTTTTTTCTGCTGCTCCACCTGTCAGTTGCCCTTATCTCTAGAGAACACAATTGCCTTTTTTCTGCCATTTCCAGTTAGTTATGATTTTCAGATTCAGCTTAGAGAAGCTTCACTCAATCTAAAATAAGCATATCTTTTTCGCGTATCTCATTTATTTGAGGAAACTAAAGGGTTCTTATTGAATGCTGAGCATGTGATTGTGTTGCACCCAAGTAGCTATTTTCTGCTAGGTAATAAAGAGCTGCAACACTTACCATTCCAAGAAGCCTGAGAAAATTAAATACCCACTAGATATTCCTCAGAAGTAGCCAAAGGAAGGAATAAGACAGTATAAGGGGGGGTCACCTAGAGAAACAGTTTTCCCAGCCCCAACATCAGATAGTGCAATGCCAAAAAAAGAATGAGAGGCATCTCCTCTTGGAACACAGTTTGGGCTTTCTCAGCTTCAAGTTTGTTTTCCCTTCATCCTACTGTCTCAAACTAGGAACCGTTCCCTCCATCCGTGCTCCCACACACATTTCTCCCTGCTTACATCCCCACCTTTTTTAAAGAAGATCCCAAACCCATCTTCCTGTCACACCTTTACCTACCCAAACAAATCTCTCACCCGCACTTCCCCACATCTTTACAAATCCCATGAGATTCCTATCTAAATGCATAAAACCCTACTGCCTTGTTTTTCTACAATTCTACTTCATGTCACCTAACTCAAGAAACAGGCACTTTCTACAACTGAAGATAGGGCAATAGAGCCTACAGGGAAATCAAGCCCACTTTGTCTACATAAAATTCACAAATGCCAGTGACAGCAGTACCTCCTGTAAAAGAGCAGAGCATTGCAGCACAAATTTGACCTGCAAAGAGCAGATCTGTTCAGTGTCAATCAGCTTTAAGGTTCAGATTGACTCATCTTCAATGGCAAGACATGATCTAAGCCAATTTGTATACAAACGTTATTATCAATTGTCTGCCATTTATCCTCAGCCTCTAATACCATGTTTAAATATTAAGACATTTTGCTTAATCCCATCTCTAGCTACAGCTACCCTAGGATTCTGATTTTTCTTATGACTAATCCTGTTTTTCATGTAACAGCCAAATGATCTGTCAAATAATGGTAGGTTATTTGCTCAACTAATTGCTTATTTTTTAATAAAATTTTCAAAAACATAGGTAATGATTGTAGGCCTATGTTTCTCTAAGGAATAAATAAGGTTGGATCACTTGAATTTTTCTTAACTTAGCAAAATACAGTATAAATACATTATTCATATGACAGCTTTATATTGTGCCTTGTTACTTTTTTTTTTTTTTTGCATTAGCAATTCCATTCAATGACAGGAAGATAATTTTCATAACTGATCACTTCAGTAAGAATTTCTGAGTGAATTAGCCAGGCTTGGCTGTCTTTACATACTAAAACTTGAAATATTAAATGTCAGACATCAAGGTATACTCTTACTGTACCTTGTGTAAGCTTATAGAGTCACATGCAAGCCCACATAAATAACGGCAGTGACATGCCTGGTTTCCCTATCTCTCATGCCCATTTCTTCCATGGAGATTACAAAACCTCCTAGGGAAGCACCATGCAGTTCCCAAACCCAAGTTCATGGACAGCCTGCCTAAGAGCCATTTCAGGGTAGACGGACTCTGTAAATAAACCTCTTCACAGCGACACTAATCCCTTTCCATCAATAAAAGGAGCGCTCTTTTACACTTCCTCATCTGGAGCTCCTGCCCCACAGGCTTACATCTGCAGTAATTTAAATGCAGCTGGATACTGGTTTCTAGTAAGCATAAGATCTACATCAAGTCCCTCACATGGGGCAACTAAAGGGAAAAGAAAGAATGAGCATGTACAAAAAACGCTAAATGGGTGGGACACATTTTCATTTCATTGTCAGTTCACATTGTCAGAAACAAAATGATTTTGAAAGTAATAGAAAATCAGTGTAATAACACTGTCCTCAGCATGGCTTTGAAATCCATTTATGGGAGCCCCACCGGTAAAGCACATATATAATTACAACCGAAGCTGTATTTAGCTCCAGCCTAAACACCACCATGAGGCAGTGTGTTAAATAATGCATTTCCCTAGTGCTTTTTACTGAATATGTGATCAATTCATACATTAAATTTATTGTTTTGATAATACATTCTAGTAGCTTCATGGCCAACGTGCACACACTTTTTGAAGATTGCAGCGAAGCAGGAAGTATCTGCACACTGAGAAGCGATCACCGATACATAAACATTCCACTGTGTTTCAGCTGCACTCTCCCTGCTTCACCTGGGACTTAAACTAAACCCCAAAGAAACAGCAGTGTTCAGGGAAACAAGGGCCTCGATGCTTCACCAACACCACAGTCTCACTGACTCTACAATCTGAGAAGGTTTCCTCGCGGGACTCTGGGCAACAACTGTGTTGTAGTCCACATGCTTACTTCTCAGGTGGATGCACGAGAAGAGTGAGCAAGCAACAACCATGGTCACTCCGCTATCATTGTCACTGCGAGGAATGTTATCTCAACATACATAAAACATAAACAAGGGCTTCCTATCTTTTTATAGCATGCACCAACTCTCTTCATACCTTTCTTCTGTCTCAGAGACAGTCTCTCAATATATTCAGTGATTTTTTTTTTCATTTTGACTTGAATAACAAGCCCCATCACTGAATTTTTTATCAGTATTTTGCGTGCCAGATGCACATGTGTGTCAGCTGGCATTGGCTTTCATGTTGCCAAAATAACAGTAAATCAAAAAAAAGGCAGCAGTTAGAGCAGTGATACCAGCTATTTTCTGGACAGTTGTCATGGGAATATCTTTGTCAACTTAATATGACATTTCAGAGCAGAGTGGAGACACGTTCTTCTACTTTAAAGTGTGGTCACTGGAAACTGGCTAGATAAACTGACATTGTGCTCTCTGTATTTATTCTTCCTCTGTTCTTAATGTTTGTTGTATTTAACAAGACAAGAAATGCAGTTTCCTTGTCAGGACAGCAAATGCATCTGCAACATCAAAATCCACGTTTCCCTCTTAAACCTTGGGAGTTAACAACCAGTCTTTCTGGTGGTCCCATTTGCTACAATTGCTCCATAGCAATTATCTCAAAATCTGGTAGTAGGGATCATAAAGAATCGTTATTTTATATATACATATATATACACACACATATATATAATTTTTTTTTTTCAATTGTAAGATTTAATAGCTATTTGGTTTTGGTCTTGACTCTTACTTTAGTACTAAAATAAACGTGTTAACTTCATTTTGGCCATAGATATTACTTAAAAGATTGCCATGCAATGAAATTATTACGTAGAAAATACCAAAGTCTACCATTGTATAACTAACTTCTGAACACAACAGGATTTACACTTCCTTGTGCACAAGCTAAACTTGATCTTTGTTCGTTCATCACATAGTGGCAGTTGCAGCTAAAATACAGCAGATGGCATCCAAAGCAGTTTACTACTGACACCGCCGCTGTCGATTTCCCTTAATATTGCCACAGTACAAGCCCAGCTTCAAATGGGAGTTGAACCTGGAGTTTTACATTTTCCACAGTGAGCATGGGTACAAAGAAATAACCAACAGACGATATGGAGATGAGCACGCTAGCTTAACTTTTGGAACCTAATTTGGTAAAATGCAGTAGTTCCTGGTGTGTCACTGTAAAAACCCTTACAGTTACTTTGGATGGTATCAACAATCCAAATTCCCCAGAATAGGCAAGATTCAACCTTCTCGATATATTCCAAAGCCTGAATAACTGTGTTTGTCTTAAAAAAAAAAAAAAAAAAAAAAAAAAAAAAAAAAACACAAAACCAAAAACCAAACAGCTGGCTCTCAGGCTTATTTACAATGTCTCACACAGTATCCAGAAGCAGAAGGCAGCACGGGTTGAGTGCTTTTCCTCAGTAACAATGGGTTGAGCAAAGGTGACTTACTCTCAGAAATAATAAAACAGGCTCTTGAGAGGGTTTTTGGCCCAGGCAGGGAATACTGTGAGGCAGTTTCAGATTAGCTTGAAAATCAGCATTTCATACTGTGGTTTTATTTAGTTTTGTTCCCTCTGCATGCTCATATTCTTAAACAGAGGTAACCACCAGTGGAAAAGACAACGATGCTGACTGAAGGCATCGCTCACAAGCCTGTACTTGGCTATGCAGCTGCAGGCACCGCCAGAACACACGGCCTGGGGAAATACCAGGGAGGCAGCGGGGAGAGAAAACAGAAGAGGCAGAATTTCTGTCCACGTCCCTCACACCTTCGTTGTTGGACCATTGTTTGTTCTACCAAGACAACCATCCTTATACTCCCAAGACCCAAGGCCTTTTCGATATACAATAGCTAAAATATTATTAGTGGCCGTGAAAAACCTAAAATGAAGGAGAAGATCCAGGATTTGCCCTTGTTTTCCTCACAACCAAGCTTAATCTGTGGGAAGAGATCCAGGTAAGGCACTGGAATCAAATCCATGCTATGAAAGAGAAATGCATGAGTAAATGCTGTATTACTGGTGCCTCATGCTCTTACTTCATTTACAGTATTTAACAGATGCTCATCTTGGGACATTTTGTAGACCTGTGCTACTCTGGGACGTGTTTTTTTGTTAGACCTCTAAAACAAAGTAGGATTGGAGCCAGTTGACACTAAGGTCAGAACCTGCACACTATGTTCACGTGTATACTTTAATCCTTAATGACAGCTAGTTACTGATAAGAACTTTCAACAATCTGAATAAAGGAGTCTCCAAAATACTAACCAATTCCAAATAATAAAGTACAAAACATGTACTGGAATTAAAAAAAAAAAAAGTCATCAATTTTCAAGGTAACAACCAAAAAAGAAAAAAAAAAAAACCAATAAAGCCTAGTTCCCTTTTGCTTTCTTCAGCCTGTTTGACAGTCAGTACATTTTCAGTTAAGCTTGGAGCAAACTTGTATTAATAACAAAGCCATGCTCATCTGTCCAGCTTGTAATGTAAAGTAATGAGAGCAAGAGTGGCAGAGACACAACTCAGGTGCGTGCGTTCATACCACTTCATTTTTTCTATTGGGCTTTTGATAAAAGTCAATTGTCCCTTTCAGTATTAAGGAACACAAGTGTCCTTCGTGATTACAAGTCACTAACTCAAGCAGCCCACGGCTTCCTTCCCCTTCAGTGCCTTTCTGTTTTCTCCACTGATACTTAATCATAATTTCCCTCTTCAGACAGAAGCCGGTTGCACTGGCTTTTGCTCACCTATACCCTAGAGTGGTCACTTCACAACTGCTCCTTTACAATTTTATCCACAATTTTGAGAGTATCTTGTTTTCTCAAAAGGATACACAAAGGCTGACTAGAAATTGATGCAGCTGATCTCTTAAATGTGATCCCACTCACCAACCTTTCAAGCGCTGCAGCAACCCAGTTCATCTGATTTGGTTTTGATATCTGTTTACTAGTTTGCGCCACACTACTGTTTCCTCTTTCCGCTGCACTGAACACCATGCCCAAGCTGTTAGAGACAAAGTTTTATCCTAAATCCCAGTACAATCTCTTTGTATTGTAAAACCCTCAGGGTCCATTCCTTTTTCTTTGCTTTGCTCTGTTCCTTTTGTCCCCAAGCCCGCCTTACATTTCTCTGCAAATGAATTCATAAGCCACTTAACTGCCCTAGTTTCCCACCTCTCCAAATCATTTATCACTGTGCTGCTCTTTCCTAGCAAGTGAACTTCTCTGCTCTTGAGGTTTTAAATTAATTGCCAGTTTGCTTATCCTATTGCACATTTATTTCCACAGGTTAGAACTATTAAACAAGAAAATATGTTACATCCTTACTTTAACGATTAATAGTTTATAAAAAAATACATCTCACTTCATAAGTGGTGCCAGTCTGTCAGGATACACAGGGAGAAACACAACCTGGAGGTTGCCAATATTTTTTTTTAATCCATTTCTTATAAAATCTGGCTGCATTTGAATCATCCTCTGTGCAAGTGCTTTTCTGTCACTGGTTTCTGCTTCTCACAGTAATTCCTCTCAGGCAGGAGCCTCACCATTACATAAGCCTGAGCGTTACTTTCAGGGCCTTCTTTTACCCTCATTTTTGTATGCAGAATGCCAGTGAAACCAGGTTTGAGTTGCAGAAGGGTTTCATGAGCCTGAGGGTACATCCCCAAGCATGTTGATCTCCAGTCTACATCTCTTCCTTGCTACAGTGGAAAGCGTTTACAGTTCCAGTGAGGAACTTCGCACCTTTGCATATTTATACATTTTTTACCATCTTCCAGAGGTCCTACAGACTCACAAGTACTTCATAAATAAAATACTAATAAAATGGAGAGATACTGGTTTGTGTGTTCATTGGTAAAACACAGAAGACAATGAATTACGGGGTTTGTACTTTGCCAAGGTACACTAAGTATTTCTTGCTAGTACACAACAGCTTCAGAAAGATATAATTAATTTTGAGTCGTATATATATATTTTTTTGCTGCCATACTGGCTTTTTCTCATTTGTACTTTTGGTTTAGGTTAACAAATGCATTGTGAGATTCATATGCTTGCATACAGTAATACTGTAGGGCATGCCTTTTTTCCCCAAGAGCTCTCTATCAAAAGCCTCTTTGGAAAAGATTACTGATAGTAAATGACAAATACTTTACTTTAGTGTCCCTCTGTAAGAAATAAGGAATAATCATTAAACTCATAAACTCCAGAAGCGTTACACTGGCCAACAATCTTTTAAACAGTCAAGAAACTAGTTTGTAATACAAAGCTTTCTTTCACTTCACTTTTCTTTTCTCCTTCCCTATGACATCTGACGCACAAGAGTGGGGTTCTGCACCTTAGCCAAGTTCTGCCTGCACAGGATGAGGCCTCCGCATCGAGGACCCAGCTTTCAAGTCTGGTCCCCTCCGAGATCACAGACACCCCTCGCCTTTGGAACAGATATCAGTCTTTTATGGGACTACAAGTGGATCTGATCATCCAAACACAGGACTTTTAGCACCGAGTGGGACTCCTATGTCAAAGAGTGGACCTACAACACATAAAATGTTTTGTAATATTCTGACATGCAGAATTACTGGTGGTAGCGGTGTTACCTAATTTTAAATGCTGTGTATGACATAATTCAGTACTTCTTTTTATATATTTGTGTGTATTTATAGTTATGGATCTCCAGGGACATACATGTTATTATTTCTTACTTATCCATTGGCCATCTTTAATTCCAAAAGTACCATTAGAATTTATGATAAACTCATACAAGGACTCATGGAAATAAACATTGAGACTCTGCATTCACTGTCAGATGCTTTAAGGTCCTTGAAAGGTCAACACAAATTAAATTGCATAATTAACTGTAAGTTTAATTAAGGAGTCACAGAATGAGAGGGAAAAGAACACGGAGATCAAATTTTCCATTCTACATCCTTAAACATTAACTCAGTTGGCATCAGAACGACTGAAATCACAGAAGGACAGTTAGGGGAAATATTGGCTTTTCAGTAACAATCTTGGACCCAACTATTTCTTAGCACATATATATATATATATGTGTGTGTATATATATATATATACACACATTCAAAAAAATATATATGTACAGAAGGCAACAACCGCATAATTCACCATCTTCCTCAAAAGTCTGCAAGCAGGAGAATAAATAAGAAACTAAATCTGGCCCCATTCCAAAGCCTAAGAGCATCTTTTGTTGAGTCGCTTTAAAAATCAGAAGAATAGCCTCTGAGAATTTGGGCGTGACATAAAATTCCTACAGAATACTTTCTTGACATAGCAGCTATAGAAACAGAATGAAGAGCTTCTTCATTCTAGATCTCATTTCTTTACATGGCATGTAAAAGAACATGACTTCTGTCTTTGAGCCTTGGTGCTGCTGCAAAATATTTTTTATTTATATGTTTCATCTGTATTAATAATTTTAAATTATTTTTCCTCGTGACAGGTTTTATGCCTAAAGAACTAAATCATTTGATTTAAACCTCTAGAAAATATTTTTCAAAATAAATTTGACCTGTCCTATAAATGCTAGCTGAAAAATGTTATACAGTAACTTTATATATTTAAAATTCCACCCTTTCATTAAAATACCTTTTAGTACAGAGGAATTTCCTTCTGCTAGTAATTCTACGATACGTCCAAACTCAAAAAGTCTTTAGGATCTTGCTGGGAATTAATTTTACTTTGATCATATTCAAATCCATTACTTGAAAACTGCTAACCGGAAGACTGAAGACCATCTTCACCCTAAGATTTCTTAGAAATGTAGTTTAGTGAATATTAAATAAACAAATTAATTTAACCACCCAACCTAACCAGGGATTCAGTTCACAACAGATCTCAAAACCATAACTGATCTCATTGCTTCCCACTACCCCTGCTTGAAAGACAATGTGAAAATGGAAAAAAAAATACCAACAATGAAAATGAGGAAAGTAAAACGTGGGCACTGGTATAAAAAATCCAAAAGTATCACATGCAGACTGGCCTGAATAAAGGGAATTATGCAGTGGTTGTGCTAAAATCCAAGCTACAATATGCATGTGATATCTCAGACTGTCCCATCTAAAATAAAGGAAAATCCTTGCCCCCGTGAGGCTAATCCACTACACTCATGCAAGTAGCTCCACAGGCAGTGAAACCATTTCTTGCATAAGGCAAATAGGAGTTGCCTTGAACCAGAAGTCAGCCAGAACCATTTAAATTCAAGCATCAATTGTAAGCACAGTACTTAACGCCAAACAACATATATTGCAACAACAGCATGAGAAAATATATATTGCTTATAGTTTAAAAGGGTCTTTACTTTCAGAAATGAGCTCAGTGTGAAACTGGTTATTTAACAGAAAAAAAGACTTTCCAAAACACTCTGCAGAAGGGGCTCAGGTCATCTAAGCAGGTAACAATACAAACACAATGTATCTCTCCTGTGAGAATGAGAAGCTGAAGCTGAATCAAAAAAATCACTTAAGAAAAGTGATATGCTAAAAGTACCTACCTGGATTCCTGCCTTCCATCTACTTGTTTACTCCCCTCAGTTCAGCACTTGAGAGTCCACATCTGGAGCATTATGAGCACCTTTGGGCTCCCCAATACAAGACAGACATTGATACACTGGAGTGAGCCCAGTGGAGGGTAACCAAATTGATGAGGGGACTGGAGTGTCTCTGTGCAAGGAGAGATGAGCATACTGGATTTTTCAACCTGGAGAAGGTTCGGGGGGATCTCATTGCTGCCTTCAGCAACGTATCAGGAGGATATAGAGACAACGGAGACAGGCTCTCCCCAGAGATACAATGAAAAGAGGCGATGGATACACGTTACAACACAGGCGATGCAGATTAGGTAAGAAAAAAATTTTCACCCTGAGTGATAGGTATAATGGGAATAGGGGCCAGAGAGATTTGAGTCTCCTACCTTGGAGATATCCATGACTCAAATGAACAAGGCTCTGGAAAACCTCCTCTACCTGGATCTGCTTTTAGTCAGAGGATGAACACAGTGACCTCCAGAAGCCTCTTCCAACCTATGCAGTTCCATAGCTCTGTGAGATCAATGGGAAAGGCCTTCAACTGAACGATGGGAGCAAAGGATGGCAAAAAATAATTAGTGCACAAATTTATGCCTACAAATATCACGTTTGTACTGCTGCTCCATGCTTTAATGGAAAATTATGTAAAAAATATCTGAAAAACACTTTCTAAAATGTTGAGGGCCTTTCACAGAAATTAAGTTGAAAATATAAGTTAGGTATTAAGACTCTCCATGCAAAAATGACAGTCTTTTTTCATATTTTAAGTAAATCTTTGAGAAAGCAGAATGAACGTCTGGGTTTGTTTTCTTTCAAACGAGAATAATTTGAAAAATTTTCTTTCAAAGGATTCTTTTTATTACATTTCAGATCACACCAAGCTGTGAAAGCACAAGGTGCTTCCTATCTAATCCCAGTCCCTCTTTTCCTGACCTCCTGTGTTTTCAGCAGCAAGCATGGATTTATACAGGCTGGTCCACCACACAGTAGGAACTCCCTGCAAGGTATTACCTTAGCCCAGGGCCTGGTGCAACCAGCATGTGCAGAAACGGCAGAGCACAGGGAATGCCCAGCACTTCTGGTACTGCTGGTCCAGCACAGGCGCAGGGATAGCTGAGCTGGCGCGAGACCTGGCCAAGTAACGCAAAGGCAAATATATCTGCATACGTTTGGCAGTGAGATTCCCACAGCAGCTAGCACTGACAAAATCTCACTGCTACTAGATCAATGCTATTACTACTGACAAGGCACAAAATTTTCTACGCAGAAAAAACTTTCCTGCTCCCATAAACAACAGCTAATAACTTTTGCTCATCCTGAGGCATTTTATCTAAGGCTAACTGTATAATACAACTGACGTTTATTTCATTACCACCTTTTCAAAAAACAAAAAAAAAAGCTATGAACAGCATCCCCCAAGCGTCTCGTTACTAATACATAAAAATTCTCAGTCAAAAAGAGATCTCATTATACCTATAAAATTTATTTTGCCTTACAAAAATTGGCTGTCACAAAAAGTCCATGTAGGTAGCATAGCAGCTACCACACTTAAGCATCAGTTCAGCACTGAGCTCCAAGAATCTCAAATGAAACCACAGGAGATGTTAAGCTGAGTTGAGGAGGTCTGTCACTTCAGCAGACTGCACTAGCGGTACAGTTTTATAATGAGTCCCTAGATTGAAGAAAATGTAAAATCATCCAAGAATAAAATTATCTGTCTTCAGCAAGGGTCTCTCACTGATTTCCCCTTATCAGTAAATTGAGAAACACTCACTGAGGATGGCAACTTTGTGCAGTTCCATCCGTAAGGAATGACATTCTGAACCTTACCTAAATGTACTTGAGCACCTAGTCAGTCAGGCTCCCTATTTCAGAAGACTAGGAAAAAACTTTCTTGAGAAAGTGACAGAATTCAGACTGTACACACAGGCCATAAACCACCAGAGACAGACGCTGCTTTGGTCCTCCTTGTTTTGTGATGTTATGAGAAAGACAAGCTAACCCAATGTAAATAGATATGAGCAGCAGAAATCCCGAATATTTTTTATCTTTGTTCCAGCTCTCCCATATACAATCCATAAGCAAACTCCTATATAATAAATCATTTATTTGTGGAATATTTTCTTTAATACAAATCTATTTTACCAAAACAGAAAAGCAGATGCAACAAAAAGAAACAAGTAACAGTGTAAACTACCCATAATATCACCCTGACACAACACATCACTGCTGAGGTACTGCACTAACTGTGCAAATGAGAGTCTGGCCTGAATTCTGCAACACATCCAGGTTTCATTCAAGTGCACAACTGAACGAGAAAGATGGGAACCCCTAAAAGCTGAAAAACACACAGGATGAAAGGGTAAAAAACCGTGCCATCTCCATACACATGTGATGCAGATTTGGAAATTAGTGGGGTGAGCAAAGCCTACAACATTTAAGGATACTCAAGATGAGCATGCTGGGTACTGATAAGCACCAAAAAGTTATTGTTAACTGTGACGATGTTTCTGCAGGCTTTGATGGATCCTATGTTGCACGTTGTGTTGTCTGACGCAGAAACAAATGTTCTCTGTCTTAGAAGTAGTTGCAATTCCCACTGGACATAAAGGACAAGAATGTCACAGAAAGGGGTCTAAAGCCAGGCTGAGATGGGGATTTTTTTCAGAATTATCGAACACTAAGCAATTCCCCTGCATTCAAGGTCAGTTACTAAGGCCTCTATATTTTCCACAGTTTGTCAGCTTATGCTAAGCATAGATTTTTTCAGCCAAACATAAAAACATAAGACTCCAAGTGTGTCAGGATTAAAGTTAATACTGATAGCATGGCTAAAGGTAAGGCACCATTTGGGAAAGATGCCATCACCAAAATTGGCAGAAGCGCTAAGCACTAGAAATTCCTAAAATTTGAAGTGGAGAAAATATTTTGATATCTTTAAATACAGCGTTACATACATATGTGACCCTTCACATGCAGAATGAGGCCAAGGGGGCACATATCCAGAACAACACAAAGAAAATCAGCTTTTCTAATTCGTATATGGATTCACAACTTCACACCATAACTAAACAACAGACAGCCCTAAAATAAAGCCATACAGTTTCCATTTATTGAAACAATAGAGAAGGAGTCTTTCAAGGAGTCAGATTTTCTGAGAGATTGTAGAAATTAATCACAAGATAACTTTTGCAGCAGCATTTTCAGGGATTTTAGAGTAGGGATGTGCTAATTAAGAACCAAGGTACTATAGTTGTGGCAAAAGGCACAGGTATCCCTGAGCCATAATGAAATGTACTTATAAGTTTCCAGTAAACCTTCATTTCAACTGCCTTAGGCTCGCTTGATGCTTGCCTAGGTTTAAAAAGAAAAGAAAGAAAAAAAAAGGTGATCAATGACAGCAGGCAACTTTTTACAAAAAAAAAAACCAACCCAGAGTTCACAGGCTTTACATCCACCCCAAACTTCATTACAACTCTAAATCCATCACTACTGATCCAAAGAGAAATTAAGCTGCCTACATATTGGCAGTAAAGTTGTTCCTATGTGAGAGAACTGGCTCACGGGACTACAAAGCCACCCAGGGGCAAGGAAGCAAAGGCGGCTGCCGACGTACTCGTGGAGTGTCCATTTCCATTTCCCTCACTCCCAAGCAGTACCAGTGGGACTACTCTGCACGCGCCTGCAGGACTAATGCAGGCACGGGAGAAAGGAATTGCTTGGTTTCTAAAAAAATCCAAACTGCTGACAGGACATGCCAACAAACGCCTTATTGCTTGCATTCTCTACCTAAGCAGCTAATGGCATGCTTTTCTTAGAGATACACAACCAATTCTGAAAGCTCGTATGCTTTAGTACCCGCTGCAACCCTATCTTCTCTTGTCTCTTACAACACAGCATTTACCATTCACAATGAGAAACGTTTCCAGGACCCCTGGTAACAAGTAGATCTTACTACTGTAAACTGGTTTTGGCTCTTACTTGGACTACATTCTTCTCCTGGCCCCCATCCAGCCACAGCGAATTATTTTCTCTGCACGGCTCAGATAATCGCGTCCACCCCCGCGGGTTTATTCCCAGGCAGTCCCCTCCCTTTTAGCCAAAGTGCTGGGCTGGACTCGGCTTTCAAGAGCCGCTATCTGCCTACGGCTCCTAATCCAAGCAGCACATCCCCGCAGCGTGCCTGGCACTTTCCTTCCCTCTCCCCAGGGACCGCAGCAGGGAGGGGAAGGAGCGGCGCCGGGGTTACTCCAGGCCCCGGGAGCTCCGG
>NW_009259237.1:2253093-2283086 GCF_000687185.1 Egretta garzetta
GGGGCAGCAGCCGGGCCGGCCCCGGGGCACGGGGGAGAGCGCGCTGCGCCGGGCTGTAAATACAGCCTCGGCAAAAGGCTGTGTTACATCCCACCGGCTGGCAGGGGCTCCTCTTTCACATCAACTGCAGGAGCGAACCAGACCACCTTTTTTTCCGAAATCTAAACGTTTTGTTATTTAGGACACGTTTTACTCGTGTGCATTTTGCTGCCTGCAAGTATAAATCTCTGAAGTGCAAGTTATAAATATTAAAGCTTAAATGCATAGGGGGAGTATGTGTATCAAATTTTAGAACACATCTATTCCAACCCAGTTTGACACACGCACGCCTAATGTATTCAAGATGCACTTAAACAAATTAGGAAGCAGTTCTTTTGTTTTACAATGGTAGGTGCCTGTTTCAGAGACTGGTGAATGACTTAACAAGAATAATTAGCATATTTATATAACACATTGTTGTTTATACGTGGGGTTTTGAATCTAAGAGGCATTAAAGTCATATATAATGTCATTTCCTGAACTGGAGTGATTCCTGGAAGTATGAAGCAATGACTTACTTGGGTTTTTTCACCCCCATTCAAGCTACATCTGTGCGTAATTTCAGAGTCTGAAACGCGTAATCCTGCCCCAGAGAGAGTGGGTGCATGTTAATACCACAATGTGTCTTCAACTGACATCTGGTTGCAAAACAAAAACAAACTGCTATTAAGGACCTTTTTTCCATTTTTCCCTCCTTAGTTCTTTTCTTCCATCTTTATCTCATCTCTGGAAGCTCCATCCGTATTGGAATAGGCAGCAATTATTCCAATATCTGTAAGTAGTCTTTTTTTTTTTTTTTTAAACTGCATTAATGGCATGCCTTGCAGTCACATACTGCTGTAGGAATATTATATTTAAAGTCCTCTAGCAGATAAACATCAATCCATTAAAAAGCAAGTAGCTTCCTGACTAAGAAAACAACTGAGCTGTTAAAAGAAATTGACTTAACCTTGTGATCTTTATACAGACAAAACTCACAGAAATGAGTGAGAGGAGAAATAGAGGACCATAAAATTTAGCGTGAGGTACAAGTACTTCAATATTTCCTCTTTAAAAAAAAAAAAAATCCTCCCTTTTTTCTCACGACAACAAATTAGCACATAGCTGCTAGAACTGATTTACAAATTGAGCACACTGACATCAGTCAAAATTTCTATAATTTTGGCGCTCATTAGTGAAACAAATATGGCTAAAAACTACTTCCGATCATTGAAATAAAACAATTGCTGACATTTGACTTCCTTCTACTCTCCTTTTTATGACTGACTTCTGTAGTTATTACATGCAAGTTTTTTGAAAAGGAAATGTAACGTTATAGGAGCCAATTCTGGCCATGTCACTGGTCCTCTTTTGGCAGAAAACCACAGGGAAGCAGAGTAGCACATCCAATCTCTTAGGTGAGAGAATGCATAATGATAAAATTATATGCACAGCAATTCAAACAACCAAGGTATCTCACAGAGCAAGTGCTGCAGCTCGAGAAAAGCCATGCTGAAATGTTCTAACTAGATCATGACTTTGGTAACAACTTTGAAGCTAAGATGCCCATCATGTGTGAGAAATCATATGATTAAACCTGAAGTTTAAAGAAAGAACAGACAAAAAGTTATCTTATTTACCTTGGGACATACATAAATGAACAACAAAGGCAGGCAGCTACTATCATTCCCAGACTAGAAATACTACAAAGCTTAGTGTTTGCTGCCACGACCTACCAACTTGGAGAAATTATTCATAGCATCAAGACCAGCTTCTGTCAACACTAGGTATCTGTAGTATCTAACCCTACATTAACTTTGGTTGGTAAAGCTGAAGACAGTGCAAAACCAAATAAATGCAGTGTTGTCCTTCAGATTGCTTGGTAAACCCTTAAACTAGAAAAAACATGTTGAAGTTGGGCTCGAGAACAAGTGCAAGATTAGTAGCTGCTGATTAAAATTGTTCACCCTCTGGTTAGCTAGGCGATGACCAACTGGCATCACCTAAGTCATAGAAAATACATAATAACAATACAAAAATGATGGGAAATTGTAAACGCTTACATCAGTATAGCTACATGTGGCGGTCTAGTCATTTAATAGTGAATTGCCTCTGGACTTGGCAAAAAAGACTTGATGTGCTTATGTTGTTACAGGTCAATAATGCAGAATTACTGTTGAGATTATTTTTGCACAGGACTGTTGGGTTTATGTTACGCATGACATTTCATAGCACTTCATTATGTGTGTAGCCAATACATGTTTAGTTTGGGGCTTCATATCAGAACAACATAATCTCTTACCCATTCTTCACTTTTATGTTCCTTGACCCTTAAGCTCAGATTTTTCCCTGCCGTTGTCTCTCCCAGAGAGGCCACTTCTTGATGGCAAGGCAACTTTGTATTACATTAACTTTAGATGAGTGGAGTTTTGCAATAGAAGTGTTGCAGCAAACAGTTCAGAGTACTCTGAGTATTGCCCTAATTTCCAAATGGGTGTCTACATCTCTTCAAAATTAAATGTTCTTGGGACAGTATTTCTGTTTTATTTTGGCTTTAACTGAGTACAGTGTAGCCAGGCCCAATGTTCTGCCCTTCTACACAAGGGCTATCATGTTTAATTACTGTAATGCTTAGACTGTGAAATGTTCTACTGACAATAACAGATAATATTAACACAATACCAGGTGGTCAATAGCCAAAAAAAACCAAAACAACAAAAAAAAAAGCAATAAACCAAACTGTGGCTGGTATTACGCTTTTATGGTGACCACAGAAAGAGTCTGGTGTTATTCCAGGCTGTTACTATGTACTACAAGAAGGAGACGTCATAGTCGTTTCCTTCAGCTATACAGAATTCATGTACACCAGGTACTAGACCTGTTTACTCTCCCAACACTGAATTTCCTAAGCAAGTGCAAAGGCCCAGGAGCAAGACTGCAGCTTTTCTCTTGCAGAGTCAGCTGTGCCTCAAGAATACTGTATCTTGTACAGGACAAAGAGGCAAAGTCACACAAGCCAAGTCCAGGCAAGCTAATACTCAAGAACAGACCTACGTGCCTTCAGCTGCACAGTACCAAGGCAGGTGACCGTTCCAGCATTTAATGGAACTTTCCAATCGGAAGTAAAATTTGCTATTAGCTTTGTTGCTTTAGATGTTTGTTTCTGAGAGAAACATTGGATTTTCTTTGCAAAGTGTTTTTAGCTTTTGGTCCGGTATGTTTGTTTGTTAAAGTAAAAAGTCAAAATTATCTCTAGAAAATATTGATGACAATGAGTATAAATCATTATTAATCAGCAGTCATAAACCTCAATCAGCATTTGTAATACTTAAATGGAGGGGGCCCAAAACTGTCAGAGAAGTAAAAAGGCAGACAAACAATTCTACCCAAACTGCCTTCCCTTCCTGCATGCTGCTGCCTCCTCCACCTCCTCCCCAGCAGTTCTGAGACTCATCTCTGAAAAAATGAATTTTAAGCACAGGTAAAAGCAAACAAATCAACTGATTTTTCAACCAGTTATCCAGATTGCCAATACATATCAGCTATTATGAAAAGATAGTTATTTTACAACTATTAATTGACTATATAGTTATGTATTAGTAAATTATTTATTAGTAAATCTTTATGATAACCATTTTGAACAATGTCTCTGCTGTTGTAACTAAGGAATGTCCAGAGATATGTAAAATGTTTATTTGGATGCAAGAATCACGAAAAACAAAACTATAAAATATGCAGACAGCATTTTAAAATCCAGCATTAAGACTGCTGTGTTATAACCTTTATAGATCTTACAAACTTACTCTTACTAAACAGAATTATCTCTCAAAAATCAAGAAGGAACAAACGCATTCGGACTGTGGCTCTCTCCTCTTTCTGCATGAACACCCACCTATGCCAGGCACAGGGACATACTTGCTACAAAGGAAAAGTGCATAAAATCCTCATCCTAAAACCAGTAGGCCCTTGAGTAGACACTTTGGATGCTGTCCCTCAGCATTCAGCTCACACACTGTAACAGCAGGACAACGGTGGAAGGCTGAACAAACTTCTACTCATAAACCAGGAAATCTTTCTGTAAACAGCAAGAATAAAACACTCTCTCCACTGCTACAGACTAGGAAGTCTGTAGCTCTTGTTCTTGATGGCAAATCCTGTATTTTTCCAAGAACAGTCTCCAAACTCACCCAGTTTAACACAGTTGTCTGGAGGCCAGTACTCAATGAACTCACTTTCATATGCACAGGTGGAGCCCAGTGCCTCAGTTCAAAGAGGTGAAGAAACTCGGTGATTTGGGGTCTGTGCAAGTATCTTACAGTGATTCTGTTGGCCGCACCAGATGTGAGACATGCAGAAAGACGAGAGATTGCTTCAAGCCTGTGCACGACAGCTTTGCTGTGAGCTCCTGTCCTGGAGAGAGTATGTTATATGCCAGGATGTTTAAGAGACAGACTGATAGATCTGCACCGAGACTTCTGCACCCCACAGCAGTATATTCCCTTGCACTTGTAGGATGCCTTGAGAAGTGTCACTGATCAAAGGACCAACATCTACCACCCATTACCAGTTTCTCTCCAGAAACCATGTCTGCCATGCAATGCCAGGCAGTGAAGGAAACTCACAGTCTAGTTGCCCCCTCCTCTCTAAGCGCACAGCTAAATTTAATCCCCAAAATAATGTGCTCTTTATTTTTCCTTCACTGATCTTTTTTTCTTAAAGTGTGGATGAAGGCACCCATCTCTCCCTACAATTTTCCACATTGTACTTCAGGCTTTAATGACTCCAGCTGTGCAGAAAAGAAGGATATTCGAATACCCCCAGAACCGCACCTCAGAATTCTTTGTTCTTCTCCCCTAATAAGTCATATCCTGCTCAGTATCTTTCTGCCATCAATTTATTTTCTGATGGCTTGAAATCATCTCAGTTAGATCAAGAATGATTTTTTTCACCTTTTCATTTATTAGACTGGAATCTGCACTAGGAAGGCATCAATTTCTCTACAAGCCTGACAATTTCTCATCCTCGTTTATGAGGCTATAGGCTGACAACTCCAAATCGTTCATTTCCACTCTAACTACTGACTTAATGCTTTAGTTTCAGCAGCTTCTCCCAACTCCTACCTCCCATACCTTTTTTTTTTTTTTAGTGGATAGAATCATAGATTAGAATTCATTCCTATGCAACTACTATGCAAAAAACAGATTAGAGTCCAACCCTGCTCCCTATTAAATAAATAGCAACAATGCTTTAGTTTTTGAAGGGGATCTCATCAAACTAGTACAAGCAGCCTTACTAAGAAACCTCTCAGAGAAGAGTAGGGGGGGAGATATGTTTTAGAGGTGCTGAGTGCTATTAACTCTTGCTGTCTGACATTTCATTATGATACAATGATTGTATTTGAGCTATATGTTCAAGCACCTAAAAACGCAGTAGATGCCCAGACGCCTTTATGCAGAGCCTCCTTTCAAGGAGAGGTGGACACCTAATTATGAGCTTTTGGAAAGCCTACTTAGAGTCTCTGCCTTCAGATGCTCTGAAAATTTGGCCTTAAATTCAGAGCTGGCAGAAGCAAGCAATTCAGTTGCCTTTGACAGCATTTATGCAAACAGGGGTTTTAGCTCCAAGACTTAATACATATGTTGCTAGAACTTCCCAAAATCCCTTGGACTGTTTATATAATAATAAATATAATGACATTACATGACATTGAGACACCTACAGTCTTCAAGGACCTATATGAAGATAATTTATTGGAGGACATTCCAGCCAAAGCTGCTTGATCACTGTCTATTCCTAATGCAAATAGTGCCTCTATGACACTTTGTTTCTTTGGCCTCTTTAATTCTAAGTTTCTTACGTTTTAATTGCTGTTTTTAGTTGCAAGCGTGTTAATCCCTTTACTTCTATCATTAAAATGAGGATTTTTCTTTCAGCAATTGTTTTCCTTCTTCATTAGAAGCATTATAAAAAGAGTGAAATATATGCAGTTTTTCAATTTTTTTACTTTTGAATCTTTCCTATTGTCAATTAATCTTCTTTAGTTTCATGGTTTAAGAGAATCAGCTCTGTAAGCATCTGATCTTTACAGGTTTTCAGCATCATAGCTTTATTTTGAATTAGCTGCAAAATTGTTACAGGATTACTTCTACCAGTACCATGGATGCTTAAAAGACCCAACTAAGACTGAAGCTTTATGGTGCTAGATCCTGCACAAAATAACTGGCCTTGTCCTTCCAGATTGCAGGTGTCTAGATAACACAAAAGGTGGGAAGAGAAAAAAACATTGGCAGAAAAATTAATTGCTTTAGATTACATAGCAATGTAAGGAGAAAGCAAGGCTCTCCTGGCTCCTGGGACTGGTGTGTGTCCATTACTTGGCATTGACTCTTGCTAACAAGATACTGCACTAGCTATTTTCTCTTGTAGCATCTTTTTTTCCATCTTTGTCCAATCCCATATCTGTCTTTGTTCTTGGGGTTGAAGGAACAGACTTGCTGCAAGACAATTTCCAGAACATTTATTCTACTTTTACTTCTTCATATGATTATTTTATGTATCTGAATTAATTGTCCACTAACAACCTGTTGTCCATCACGCTGAGACCTGATAGAAATATTCTGAAGTTACACTTGACCTCAACTTTCAGTTCCCACTTACTTAGGACAGAAAAGTAACTACAGCTGGCTTGTAATGTTTTTCTAGTTAGATCACAAATACAGGTAGGTCTCCCTTCCTCTGGGGAACCAAGATATATATAGAAACAACATCTTTTGCATCAGGAAGTTGAACACTTCAGTCAGTTGAACAGCTTTCTGAGTCACTCTAAATCATTTAATAGGCTGCTTCCAATTTTTAAACATTGAAACCAGGCCCCGGCTTACAGAATGGGTTCAGTCAGGGATTTCTACAGCAATGACTCAGGATCTTACAGAGATGAGCTTTACAAAAGAGATCCCAGGTCATACGGGGGAGAGAGTAATAGAGTACATGGCAGAGCACCCAGCAGATTGCAAGCTATTTTGTCCCAGTTGGAAGGCTACTTCTTACTAGAACAACCTCATATTGAACTTTGCTTCTAATCGACACTTAACCATCTCCTCTTATTAGCAGAGTTCAGTGTTTTGGGCTAAATGCTCCCCGTTTATGATTATTTACAAGTTAGACTACTGGGGTACACAATGGTCATTTTCACTCTCCAAACGCACACAGTATACAAGTCATTGGCCCAAACAACTGACAAATATAAGACTTTTAAAATAAAGTAGGTCACAGAAAGTCCAATGCAGAAGAGACTAGAGGTTTTAGAAATTTGTAAACCATGTTTCCTTTTTGTCATCTTAATGTATTGCCCTGAAACTTGCCTCTAAAAGGTTCAGTGATTAGGCAGCCTACTATGCAATCCTCATTCCCTGTTCAGCGAACAAATGTAAAAACCCTGCAGACTTGAGCAGCTCTGAATGACAAATTAACACTCCCGGTGGATTGCAGATGCCATGCTGACAAGTAGCCCAACAATATCTAGTCAGTTGGTATTGTAATTATACCTCTGCCTCAGAGACACATCGGTAGAGGAATGTGAATCCAAAGGGCTTTCTGGTTTTGCCTAGAACTTGGTGCTAGAGAAAGAACACACACACACTGCAAAGAGGAGCAACAAAGAGTAGCTATTTGGGATGACTTTTATGCATCATTTGAAGAGTATATTAAACTATACTAATAATCACGTTCCTCACACTAAACACATTTGTGGAATCAGATGTTCCTTTGGAAAGCATATGGGACATTCAATAGTAGATTGGAAAAGCAGTTACTACATAGTCATGCTATTGTGTGCTGGGGTGTGTGCTATATAATACATTTCTTAGCACCAGTCCCAATCAGAAACTGTCCCAATGTTTAAGGAGAGCACAAAATCAGAATACCACCACCAAAGATTTTATATATAGGTAGACACTTTTAGAAAAGACTTTGGTTTTCCAACAGCACAATCCAAAATGGAAACATGAGTGGAAACTGTACTTTTGCAACTAGATCCTATTAGCCAACCTGAAAGATGTCTAAAAACCTGATAGAAGTCTAAAATGAAAGAGAAAAAATTATGTTCAGGGCTACATTTCTGTGCTTCTGATATAAAAAAAGTGTTTCTACTGAATGAAGCAAGCCATAAATTGAAAATTTTCACAAAGTTGGAGACATAGGATCATGCTTCAGGAGTGCTGGAGCATCTGTAGAGGTAGAAAAAAGAACTTTTCCCCAGATTTTCAAACATGTAAAACTATGATTCCCAAATACAGCCAAGGACAGCGTGGTAAAATTCAGGGCTAAAGGTAGTACCAAGCTACCTCAATCATATAGAAATGACATCTTGTGCCTGTCCTCTGATTTAAGGTTATTGTAAAATTCTTCAGTTGCCATCAATGTGAAATACCAAGGAATTGAGGGGCACAAGAAGTCACCAGAGAGATAAGAATCTCTCTTCCTTATATTGTGTTCATCTAAATCATATAAGCACAGCAGAGCATTAAGCATCAAACTAACACATACCATGTGCTGTTTATTCTCTCATCCTCTTACTAAGCTCAAGAGTTGTTAAATCATCTCTATGTCACTGGAGGATCCTTCTTCACCACGACTATCTTCCCACAGCTGGCTACAAAGGTTTCAAAGCCAGGCTGCAGGCAAGAATGAGGACTATGATTTTTACAAAGTGCAAAGGATTATATTGCAGAAAATAGTTCCTGCTGGTAGATGATCAGGAGGTTATCAGACTCAGTGTTTCATATGAGAAGTGCTTACCCACTTTAACAGATATGTAATTCAATGGTCATTTGAGTAAAAAAAAATTGTGGTATTACTAACATAGGAAAATACAAATCCGTATAATGTACAATAGCTGTAAACTATTGTGCGTATTTTAATGGTGCAGGTTAATTTTCAACTTGCAGACTTATTTTATGCATCACATTTATACAATATTGCACCTTAACCTTAATTTGGTATGATCATTTTGATGGTCTTAAATTACTAATTTTCACTTCATAAATTCATTCAAATGCGTGCTGATTTAGAATACAAGCCTTGAAAACCATTAGCACGCCTTTGCGTGGCACATTCCAGTTGGGAACAGGTGGGCTTAGAACTGGGAAGTGCTTCTCCAGAAGGGACTTCATTAGCTCCTTGTCATCTGTAGTAAAAATTGTTTTCAAATCAGTTTTACCTCAGGGTAAAACATACTTTAAAGACAAAATACTTTGTATCTCTACAGAGATAGAAACATCATCTTGGAAAGTAATGTATTTTCTCACAACTGAAACTATCTGTCTCAAAAGAATTTTCATTGCGTAGAACTTAAACATTGTTATTTGTTCAGTCAGTACCAGACTGAATGTGATGCCTACCTCTGTCCCTGCCTGCTGCACGACTACAGGCCTGTGCCTCAGTTTCTTCCTCAAAAAAGCATTTACATATTTCTAGTCTTCATGGTTTCTTCAGTTATTTTGCAGCTCCCCTTTTGAGAATAGATGGAAGATTTGTATCATCTGGACTCACGAAAGACGTAATTTGCTCTTGCTGCATCTGGGAAATACAGCTTTATGGGATGGGTTTGCACATCCTTTTTTTTTTTTTAAACCATCATTGTCCCTCACTGCTTTTCAGTCCAAAAAAAATTAGATCTGCCCATATAATTTCTTATAGCTTAAAATCTTAATGGTTCTCCCTGAAGATAATAAAACATCACAGTGGTTTTCTAGCATTTTCATAAAGACCATATCCCAAAGTGACACACAGTTCAACAACAACTAGCAGAAACAGAAAGCATAGTATTGCTTTCTGGATGAGAGAGAAGAGGCATTTATCTTTAAGTGACCTGCAAAGTAGAGCCAGTAAAGTGGTGAAAAGTCAAGCAGGAATTTTAGGTTGCAGGAACTGTAGAAAACTTTCTTACATCCAAAAGTGGTGAAATCGTAGCCAGTGAGAGAATTGTGTTGAACCAGTAAAAACGGGAACAAGAAAGATACAAAAGGGTGTAGGCTGGAGCAATTTCAAAGAGGTTTAAAATAACGAGGGCAGTTTCAAACTAGATTATGAACTACACAGACTTTATGGAAGATACAAATATGTGAGAAGCATACCAGGACCAATTACTCTATTAAATTTGGTAATATATTATGTTTTCCTTTTGCATCATTTTCTTGCAGGTGAATTCCTTTTTGATATTTGCAATGACTATGTAACCAGTCTAAAGTTAACAAAAGTTGTTCCCATTTACACAATGACTACGTTTGGTACCACAAAGTAATTATTGCTTAGCTCCTTCTTCTATAGTATCTTAACTCAAAAAAAAAAAAACCAAACCAACCAACAAAACAGACAGGAATCCCCACAACTTTAATTGCTGGGAATTCTGTGCCATTTTACCCCAAAATTGTCTGAGATGCCTACCAGAAACACAGTAGCCGTTTGGGAAACATACTGCAAGTTGTTCAGAAGGTACAAAATGATAGGATGTGATTATTGGCCTCTAGATTGCAGAGCTGCCAGGTACACATGTACAATCTAAGATTTACTATAGCAGTATGTTGTCAACACTGGTGATATTTATAAATGCATTTGGGGGTACTGACATCTTCCACTGGAGCAGCTGTGTGGAGAATTGGAAATCATAAAGAATTACTCCAAACTGCATGATTTCACAACTATGAAGAATGACAAAAAGGCTCCAAATTAAAAATACTGGGGAGCAAACAAAAACGCGATGTAGCAGAATTGCCCATCTTCTATTGGGTACAGATTTGCACACTGGCCCTCTGTGCCTTTACTTTCAAGAGCTAGCATTTTTCAAGTTGGGCTTGAACTTTTATTTCCCTGTACTTCAAATGTTTTAGGTTGCTCACATGAAGTAACCTGAATACAGCTCTGGTACTCTAATGAAATTTAAAGCTGATTTGCAGAGTCTTTCTGCACAAAAGTCTTCCTTGCCAAACTTAGAAACTTTTTATTTTGTCATTAATGAACTATTTTCTGTCTATTTTATTTCTCTTTCCCATTACTGGAAGGCCTTACAAAACCATACAACAAAATTATGTTAGTGTATCCATTTGCGCACTCAGATGCACTTGTCAGAAAATAGTTCCCTTTTATCTACCATCAAAACAAGTCCACTTTCAATAACACTACTAGTGAAATGTGAAAAAAACACCCCCAAACCTTCCTTGAATAATGTGGAGGGTTTTTTCCTCTCTTATCCTGCATAATTTTCTGACTTATCTCCATGAATTTGTTTGTTCCTTATAGTATGTTAATAGATTTTTAACCTAACAAACTGGAATACATTTACATAACAATTTCTTTTTTCAATTATCTGCTCTGTGTGGTTTTAGATAGTATGGCTGGTCACATGGGATATTTTGCATTGTGTAGTTAATGTGTCAAAAAAAAAAAAAAAAAAGGACATACTTTTCCTGGGATAGAGATTCCCCAGCTCCTCTAAATTTTGTGTCATGCCGCTGCTGTTTGAATGTTTATGGACATCAAACAAAACAGCTGTTTTGAGTAGCCAGTGAAAGCTAAACACTTATCACTTGCTGGCATTGCATTTGCAGTGATCACTCTCTCCTCAGGCGTACTCTCAGAACTTTTGGACTAGGAAGGGGTGATCCTGGTCAGGTATGACAAGCAATGACACTCCCACCAGCACTCCCTTTTCTTGTGCAAATATGTTTTACACAAGTGAATATGAGCTTGGACTGAAACTCTGCTTTTCTTAAATTACAGGGCTTAGGCTGGTATCGTCTCTCCTTTGAGCGCAGGAAATTTCTGTTCATGCATGTGTGTATGCATAAAGATAAAAGGAACCATGGTACACTATAAAAGGACAAGATAAAATTACTCTTTTCCCCCCTCTCTAGGCACAGAGGAGTGACTCAGTTTTCTACTCAGCCCCCAGTAGTCCTGGGAAGTGGCTTCAGTCTTTCAGCTGAAGAGCCAGTCAAAGATTTGGCTTCATGCAAAGATACAGACCCTTCTATATAGGATTAATGTTTCTGCAAACCAAACCTGAGTTTATGTCTCCGTAAGTTTACCCAAGGCTTTATTAAGATTATTCAAAAAATCCTTCCCCGTTCTATCAGACTGAGCTCCTCCCCTTAATTGTAAAACTGGAAAGAGATTGTGAGAGAGTTATATTTACAACTAAGAAGCCCTTAATCCAGTCCTTCAGGTTTATGCAAGATAACAGATCTCTCTTCTTTTTTCCCCATCATTTATCCATCTTGTGTGTTAAGCTGGGGCGAATGTTAAAGCATGTAAGTCAGTCAGAAGGTTAGGTGCCTCAGAGACACGGTACCCTTGTGATTTCTTTGGTATGCTTCACCTAGACCTCATCTGTCTCAAACACTATTTAAACGATCAGCAACAACAGTATAGGAAACATTTGTTTGAGTCTGAGACCCTTTTCACATCTGACAAAGAGAAGAGAGTGTTTTCATCCATCCAGGGCTTTCAAAAGCAGGAAGATAGACTTTCAGTAGACATGTGGCTTTGTTGCTCAGGAAGGAGCTGCTTGTTACACAAAGTCATCTATTGTTTTTCCTCCTTTCAGATGAACAGAGCATTCTGCCGTGTAAAAAAGAGGAACTACAGTGTGGTGATGGACTCTGCCTCTTAAACTGGCTGCGCTGTCACTATAAGAAGGACTGTGGCAGAGACTACATGTCCATCAAGCTAACATGCTCAAGTGAGTTACCCTTCACTTTCCTAAATCATGACACAATGCCCTAGAAATGTGAATCCATTTGCTCACCGAACTGGTGTTTGTTAACAATATACTGTTCTAAACATTAGATGTGATACAGTTTTGCTGTTGCAAGGATACGGATATTTAGAGGTTTATTTATTCATATGTCTAAATCATTTATGCTGCATGCTGATTTCAAGTAGAATGGTAGACAAATATCAGCAGTAGTGGGAATGGAAGATTTGGTTGAGCTCAAAATGCATTAAACTAATGTATTGTGAAGGCTGCTGCTCTGAAATGCCAGCTGAGTGGGGAGAAGCAAAAAAAAAAGGCAGTCGCCATTGCTGGAAACAATTAGACACTGGCAGCTCTGCAGAGCAGTGACTGATGGTACTCTGCATTTGGAAATGTTAATGCGAATAAAACAAACTGCCAGCTGATTAAAAAAATACTTGGGCAGGGAAGAGGTAAGAATTACTGTGAAGTCAGAGATATCGAGTGTATTCTATGATTCTATGATTCTATTTAAAGGAGTCAGTTTTCAACTTTTGTAAACAGTGCAGATGGTTTTAGAACCAGATTTGTTGCAATACTTTGAAAGATGAATTGGAGGATTTCTGATGAACAAAAGTGTGTTATACTCTCAGCAATTGCTGTTTACTAGCAAACTTGGTGAGGTAACCTTCTTGGCCTTTCTGTTCCTACTTTTTGCTTGTTATTTGTTGTTCACTTGTTAATTTCAAGTTACAGTTTTAACTCTGAAACCTTCCTTTTAACATACCCATTTTGTAACTAGCAACATCTAAAATGGCAAATTACTTTTAGACCTCTATTCTACACAGTACAAATAGGACGGATCACATACTGCTGTTACTAATTACTTGCCAGAAATATTTGCAGACTTCAGATTTTTAGTTAACACAACATTGTACACAGAAGAACGTAGCTGCAATTTTGCAAAAAGACCAGAAGTTACAACAGGGAGAACAGATTGACAGCTACTGGCAATACACTTCAGATGAAAGTAAAACAAAAAATGAGTGTCAGGAGTGAGCCTAGTACACTCCATCCTCTAATGGGCATTCAGATGCATAGAGACAGGATAGAGCCAATCCAAAGTAAAACCCTCTGAAACATGCATAGTGTAGATAGCAGGCCATCAACACCAACTGTTCAGTCTACAGATCTTGTCACAACCCGCTGGCTGGCTTTACAGAGGAATTCAAGCACTCATGCAACACAAGCACTCTGTAGAATTGATCACAGTCCATTAAGTATAGCAGCATTCAGGTCAGATCCATGGAGCACAAAAGATTATGAGTTTATAATTGAGAATTCAGAAGGGCTACAGTTAACATGCATGGGAGGACACACAAGATGTGAATTTAGGCAAGACCTCAGGTTCTTATGCTCTTAATTCCTGGTCCAATCAGCACAGATTAGAGCTAGGTATGTGGTTTGGTTTTTTCTCTGAGGAAACATATTGGATGTGATCATGGAAGATTGAATGGGAACACGATGGTTTTGATGATCTTGCATCTTGCCTGGATCACATGAAAACTATTCAGCAACTTACATCACACATAAGTAGGCATTATTTTCTGCCCTTCTATAAAGGTGTGCATGAGGTAAGTAGTGAGTAGCAACACACTCTTTTTAATATATGCCAATATGTATTTTTTCTAAATGCAAAGCTGTCAATTCAGTGCTAGTAAGAAAAAGACAGCGACAGCTGACAAAATAGAGTCAAAGTCACAGATTTGCTCTGAACATATTACCGTAGTTAAGATCTCAAAAATACAAAACCAACAGATCATTTGCAATGGTTACAGAAGCGAACAGAAATCAGAAATTGCCTAGAGGAAAAATTCATTATTTTTTCAATGGAAAGACAGATTTGCTGTTCACAGATGAACCTGAGAGTAGACTGTCATCCGGCAAGGCACTAACATCTGTCACTTCATATATACTTCACAGACACAGACATGTTTCAGACAGGACAAGCGCCAAAGTACCTCTGTCACGTGTTGGTTTTGCTGAATAGCAACAAGACCTGTTAAGACAATCAGCACCAACAGAAAATCTACACAGAACACCTATGTAGTTAGTCTGATGGACTACAGCTGTACAAGGATTCCCAGGGAAGCTGATCACAGGCAACTTCATTTGGCAAAGCTGGAATAAACCAGCAATTCAGTTTCAGCTATCAACTAATATAATAGAAGAGTCACCCAGAACAACTGGGATAAAATATAGCTACCAAAGTAAAAGAAAGGGATGTCTTTCTTATGGCCCCCAGAAAATTATCCCATCAGTCTGAAAACTGGTCAATCATTCCTATCAACGGTAGAGTTATTAAAAATGCATCACAGAAGCATGGTGGTTTTTCGCTTTGGACTGGACTAGATTCTCTCTGATGGTACTTAGGTTTAAACTAGCAGCTCTGGTGTGAGTATTCAGGCCTTTAAACAAACACGTAACTTCAGATTATAGAATCCAGAAGCATGGAAAGGTTGTGCTTTTAGCAGGTTTAAAAACAAAAAGGTTTTCCATAGTATACCCATTAGAAGTTTATGTGTCCCAACAGTTTTCTTTTTTGGTCTGAGAAAGCCTTTTCTCTTTAAACAGTGAAATAAATGGCCAAGTTCCTCAGTCTGTTACATGTGCTCACTATGCATGTACATTCACTCCAGGGGATTTTGGATTTGTCAGTAGCTAAGGGGAATGCATGCGATCTGCTTCTTAAAACACTGGCAGTACATCAACCACGGAAGCAGGCTAATGATAGAGTGAAAGGGAAATGACTTCCAAATCACCTCCTGCCCGCTGTGTCAATCATGCCTAACCTCATATTCTGGATTCACATACTTAGGTGTTGGGAGGGGATAAAATGAGAACCTTTTGTTCTAGCATTTATAAAATCAGATACAATAGTGTCTATAATGGGGGCTCCCTGTACCAGTAACCACTGTCATGTGGTCTACCACTACCATGTGATCTCAGTACTTATTTAGAATAAGAGATTGCTATGCAGGTAAGCAGGATGTCAGAAATTGGAAGGGCAAAGGAAAAAGAGATGCTAAGAAAGGAGTTCAGAAATAAATACCTAGGAAAGGGGAAAAACAAAACTGGCAGCTCTTTCTCAACCATATTACACCATTTTTACTGTCATGTAGCTCACTGAAATCTATGGCCTACTGCTGTAAGACAAGAAAGGCCATGGTATTTTGAGGATATCCACCACTATTGTGGGCAGTCCAGTCACACTAGAGCTCTTGACATTATTCCTTGTCCAGTTATGAGCAAATAATAGCAGAGACATTCAACATTTCCTATTTGAGACAATGAGAAAGATTCCAAAGGGCTTACACACAGAATTGTGGTTATAAAGGAAAGACAGGCTATAGTATTTTACACATCCTTTCAGACCTAGGCTCGTATGGGAAAAGCTTTGTGGCTAGCCATGGTAAAGTGAATTTTCAGGAAAGGGAAGGGAATCGGGAAAAGCTTGGGTCCACAAGATCAACATCCACAGTATCTACTGAGAGTAAGAGCGGACTTTCCAGCGAGGCTGTATTCCAGGAGAGATTTCCATTGTACGTTTAGCATATTGCTACTAGATGGAAAACGTCCGTGCTGTTGCTGCAAACCATAGTCTAGTTCTGGCAGGAAGATCCTCAACAAATGGTGGATGGAACAAGAAGAATGTGGGATAAGTATTTTGAGAGTAGGGAAACTTTGTTCTTTTTGTAGCACCTCACACATCCAGTGTCCTAACCATGGCTTCTAGGCATTATGGTAATATAAGTAAAGAATAACAATACCAGTCAGTGTGTTGCACCATAGCTCTGGTATTCCTAAAAGGCTGTTTATGGCATCGCAGTAATCAACAACAGTGTAACAAGCTATGTGTGTGCATTCACAGAGACGTTTCTTACACAACCAACAGTATATACGCTTACCAACAGGTGATGTGTGCATACACATATATAAACACAGCTCTGTAAAAGAGGTACCTTGATGTAGAAAGAAAAAATAAAAGAGGAATTACTTTCACAGGATTATAAGTACCCACAATTTAGTTAATTTTTACCCTCCATAGTTATCTTGGCTTTCAGAGGCAAAATAGTTACTTCCTTAGCTTACTCTCAGAGCTTAATTTTAGCATTTAAGAAGCAAAACACTGACATAAGAGTATTTCATTTAATTTGCAGCTACCATGAAATTCAGCCTAATGGGAAAGAACATGAACTATTCAAAGTATATTTCAAGTATGAATATGTTTGCCTATTCCTTCTTGTATCGGTCAACCAGAATCACCACATGAAAAAATACATTTGTGTATCTTTCTTCCTCTCTTTTTCCTCCCCTTTCTCTTTCTTGTGCTCTCCTTTCTTAACTTGACTGACGGAGGGTTTTTTGCTGTTAAATCCTCTTGAATCAGAAGCAGAACCACTGCTAAGTCTTAACAAAAGCATTGTACTGCATGTACTCCAGGGAAGCTGCCCTGAGAAGCAATGCATGGATTTGTTCCAGTTGAGAAAACAAGCTAATATTTCCCTTGCTGTAAGAGGAAATCAAATGTATAATCTTTGCTCAAGGGTTAACCATACATTTCTCAGAAAATACACTCAGCAAAATAGTGTTGACCTGTAGCACTTAAGATGTACTTGCCTTCACCTACTCTTTTTCCAGTCCTCTAGCCAACCATTTAGCATAGAAGCTTACATGCATACAAAGATTTTAGCTATCTTCCAGTGGCTCAGATTTCCTATGTGCTTTTTTTTTAAGGCTCTATTATCTATCTAGAGACTTTCCTGAAACCATGAGAAAGTAGTATTAAAGGCTAAAATTTTGGTTCAGACGAAAACATACATTTTCATGGGAAACAAAGAATTTGCCCCAGTGAAGCCAAAGACAGTCATAACTAGCGCAATCATTGCTCCCACTTGCAGGGGTTACATGACTGGAGTCTTCTGTACCAAAAAAATTGTCTTTTATGTCACTTGATACTTCTCTCTTTATTAAGGTAATTAAACACTGCACAAAAACTTAAAATAACTGTCATGAAGACTTTATTTAAGGCTCATATTAACAGGAGCCAGGTTAATGTTTGCTCTAAAGCTGCATCTACACAGATAATCCCACACGTTGCCTTTCTATTACGTACCATAGGCCATTTGGATTAATCATCTCCATCACTATGCAGCTTTATATGAAATCACACAGGTAATCCTGCCTGTGCAAAGTTCTCTCTGGATAATCCTGCCTAGAATCAACCAGGACGGTTAACATAATCTTGTCATGAGACTGTTGAGGAAAGTATGTTTGAATACTATCCAGACATAGATCTCTGACAATTCTTGTCAGAAAAGTAGTTTTCAAAAGAGGCACAGTTCTGTTATTTAAACAGCTATTACATGAACATAACAGTGCTTAAGATGTTACTACAACAGCCGTTGAAAATATTAAATTTTAACCTAATGAATGCATTCTTTTGTTTCCATTCATTCCAAGTTAAATCCATTAAATGTCCTTTTAAAGTTCTAACTGAAGAAAAGGAATCTGTTATTTCAAAATCTCCTTGCACATTTGTATCCAGGATTCCCCTAGTCCTTGCATACAGTTTCAGGAAAGGTATATAGACCCTCTGAGTACCGGTTTACATACTCTAGATTGTCAGTGGAGAAGGACAGTTACTCAGGAAGGTGATTTCAGAGAGGTTCAACCTGCCCTCTAAATGCATCCAGTCTCTCCTTACTGCCCAAATGGGAAACCTAGAAAGCATTGATTCCTAAAATAAACTCCAAAGTGAAGTTCCGTAAGTGGGTGAATACTTGCTCTTGATCTGTGCAATACTGTTATGCACCACTGAAATAAATAGGAAAACCTAGTTTTAGCAGTCACTGAAGGACATAGAAATGGAAGGCATGTTGGAGGCACTATCTTACAGGAAAGAACTCCGAAATCAAGAGACCCAGTCTGTCCTGGTTCTGCCAATTTCTTCCTGAGAAGTCATTTCATCTTCTGTTAACTTCATTTCTTCACCTAGCAAAGGTACATAACTATACTTGTCAGCTTTGAAAATGGCAGTATTATAGGCACCATAGCACTCTTACGAAGCAACAGAATGATAATTCCTTATATTCAGGAATATCTTTATAATATGAGCTTCTCTATTAGGAAAAATACTTCAGCATCCCCCAAAAAAGATAATGGGAGGGGGGAAAGGGAAAAAAAAAACCTGTTTGCATCTAATTTGGAGGCAATTAGTAAGTCAGTTCTTATAATCTTGCTGACTAATTCAGGCTTCTTAAGACATCAAATTGTTTGTTGTAATGGTGGTTTAAAAATCTTTATCATGCAATTTAATTCTGAGTTCACTGCTACTTGGTACTCTTATTTCTTCTTTGCTTGCTTAGTCACAAGAAGATGCTTTGGCCTCCAGTTAGATTTCAGTTCTTTGGAGCATTCAAGAAATTTATTTCTGTTTTGTTAGGAGAATTTAGTTTGTTCTGGAAATTACTATCAAAATTCTGGACTTGTTTATAAATTTCATGTACTACCTTAGTCTGGATTATCAAAACTAATGACAACAATACCCTCTTCCCTTACAACTTTTATTTAGCCTTTCTAAGGATTAATTTGAAAGACTGCTTCTTTCAGTGCTGTTATGTTTATTCAGCATATTTTTCTCTTATTTGCTGACATCAAGTTTTATCTAATGAATATCGTAGTGCATGCTGAGGGTCGGTATTTGTTAATCTTGCCCAATATAAAAATTGTACTCACACACTACCAACTTTTGTAAGCAGAAATGAACAATGGACATAGTTGAAATAACCCTCAAGTAACTGTTAATTAGAGCAGAACTTTTATCTGTATTATGCATCTTTCATTTGACAACTTATCTTTTCATAAGCACGTAGCTAAAAAGAATAGAGGGTTTAGAAAATAACTAAGCATAGAATTCTGGCATACAGTAAACATAAAAGGCAAGCCTGCATGGCTCTGGCACCCTTTGCCTCCTAGCTAGAGAAATTAGCAATGGCTAATGGAAATGAGTAGCCTTAAGAAAGGGGCATGATCAGGTACTATCAGGCAAAGATGCCAGTGCCAGGTCTTCCTGAAATGGGACAGTCGTTCTGACAATGACCCTCCCTTGCTCCATGAATTTAGAAAATGCTCAATTCTGCTGGATATAGCTGTTTACAAGGTAGAGATAATAATACTGAATTGTCTGATAAGATACAAAGAATGACTAGTTCAGTTTCATAGTGAGAAATTATCAGTATTATTGTTGTATTTTGAAATATATTAAAATATTTCTTTGTATGGCTGCATTTTTTCAGGAAGAGAAGCCAAGGTTTAAAAGGGGAGTTTCTATCAAGGCAGCCTGCCAAAGGCTGCTCTGTAAACTCACAGACAAGAAATTAATCTAGTTAAAAAGTTATCTTGATATGCCTTTTCCTTCATCTGTAAGTCTATGAATTTCAGGAAAAGCTACTTGAAAACATTTCAGTAATTTTTATTATAACATTTCTATAATACAAACTTTCAAAACAACAAGACAAGAAAAAGCCCATCAGCTAGGCAAATACTGTTCCCCCTATGTAAATAGGTAAAATAGTGACAGTTTTTGAATGTGCATCTCAGTGCTCCCTGAATTGGAAAGTTTTGCATGAATAAAATCCAGAATGCATTTACAGCGCATAAAGTATTGCACATAAGCACTTTCCTGAATTGAGGCCTAACTTCTTTGTCCACAGTCTCTTTGTAAATAAATAGCAGAATTCAGCTTTTTGACACATTAGCTTTACGAAACATGAGTTAGTGGGAAACACTATATGCAGTAGAATTGAGAATAAGATGAAAAATACAGAGCAAATAGAGAACAGTCAGCGGGGCCAGGGGGCATAAAGCCTCCTTGAAATCCTAAATTCAAATATGCCTTAAGTCATGACTGAAATAATTTGGTTGGTTTCATCTGAGTGGCTAACAGAAGAGGCTTGTTCATATCCTTACATTGCAAGAGAAGTGTTTATAGCTGCCAGGCTTCATTCCAGAGAGAAAAGTGGCAAATAAATGTATATTATATATAAATACATAAGCAGGGTAGGAAAAAAAAAAAAAATGTAATGGTAGACAACAAAATGTTCTCCTGATCTCTCTTACTAAGCATCATTGGAGACTCTCATAAACAACAGTAATTCACAGAACTGGTAAATTATGTTTATAAATGAATGAAACCCTGATGACATCTTTCTCTGAGAAGTAGAAGTAATACCCTTAGTCCTGCGAGGGAGAGACAGCGAAACGCACAAACCAGCAATATGTGAAAGGAAGACTAAAAGAGTTCAGGGTCTAATATAGGTGATGCTTCTGGCCTAAAGCACTAGTAAGTCCTTCACCATCTTTGTAACACTGCACTTGCCATAGCTATTACACAGGAAAAAAGATTCTTTGTTGGGGATTAAGCATCCTTTTCTAACAACCTTTAGTGCAATTACAGGGATAGCCTTTGTTTTCCATGGATTCAGGTGTCTGGCCCCAGGAGTGCTGGATTAATTTACATTAGGCGCCTGTTTGGTAGTTGGATCTGCTTGGTTTTCGTAGGTGAGCCCTGCTACCGCAGCGTGGCTCTCCTGAGTTGTGCTGACATAGTCATTTATGCATCTGCTCTAGAAACAAAGCCTGGGGACCAAACCTATGGCTGTAGGAGCAAGGTCAGAGTGCCAATTCTGTTTCCAGATTAAAATTGTGGGGAAGGTTTTTGTTCACACAGTGTGCTTCACACCACGGCCATAAAAAGTTGTGGTGGGTTAAATCAGGGAATGGTGCTCTACCAGATAAGGGACAGGAACGGTTAAGGCTGGCGTTGTTTTCTGCGTGCCTCTGCTAGTGAAGCCGCAAGTCTGCTACTAAGAAAAACCCCAGCCATTCTGGGGATTCTCCCAGGAAAGAGAAATGTCAGAACTGACACAATGTTTGCAGTAATAAGCTGTGTTGGCAAAATTCTTGTAGATGTCACCAAAATGTAAATGAACTCCACTGACTCAGGGAAGCAATCTCCAGAAGAGAGACACACAGCTTATTTGCATTTAGCAGGGGATTACAAATATCATTGTTCTCTCTCCTCCTCTCAAACTCAAACTGTTGGCTCAGTGTCAGCAGTGCAGAGATGCATTTCTCTTTCTTGAAACTAGTTTATTACCAAGAGAGTAAAGTGTGTATCCCTGTGCTTGTCAGCTAGCTCCTTTTCACACATACTTTGCTGCAGGTATCCTGATTCTCAATACTAGGAATATAGGATGTGACATAGTGCAGCAGAAACATGTAGAAGTACATAATTGGTACAGAAACAAAGAGGTCAGTCAATGAAAATACAAGACAGATTCATCACTTCAGTAAGATACAGTGAGGCCAGTCTCCACAAGCTTTCATTAGGCTCCAAACATTTTCTTGCCTCAAGGACTATGCTGGAGAGAGTAGTCAGCACGGGCTTCACGAAGTGCTACAGAAACCCCATTCTGGAAATACTCCATGAAACATGAGTTAACAAGAAGGACAGAAAGTTTACCTGATGATGAAAATGCATGAACAAGGCAGGTATAATACATCATCTTAATTTTTGTTGTCTGGAGAAAGGAAACGTCATCAGGATAAAAACAAATCACACAAAAATAGTATCGGAATGTTACTTACATTTCCCACTTTTTAAGGAATATAAAGCAAAATATGAAAAAAACCTAACAGACATAAGTGCCATACTTTCACCATAAAAAAATAAATAGCATAGTAATCCCCACCGAAGAAGAGATGAAAGCATCAAGAAAAAAAAAACACCAAACCACTAGCCATGTTTCCATGGCAAGTCTCTTTTTTCCTATTTTCTACCTTCACATAACCCATGTAATTTTCATTAGAAGTAATTGCTCAGCTTAAGGAAACAGTGTGCTGGTAATTCATGCCTCTCTCACAGGTCACAGAAAGTGCAGGAAAAATACGCAGAATTACAACGTGACTTAACACCAAGCATAAGACATGGATCATGTGCTGCAGTAAGCATCAGTTGGGTTTAATTTAAATCACAAGTCAATTCAAGGAAGAGCAGAGTTAAGCCGTTGCCCTTTTGGTTGTTGACTTAGGAAACACATTCAGTTAAAGCACCGCTCTACTCAAATGCATTGGTGTGTCAATTCACGGCCTCCATGCAACCATCTGTCCTCAGAAGACTGCAATGCAATTTGAACACTGCCAGCCTTTTCAGTAAGCACACAATAAATGTTTTTTTGACAAAATTGGATCATACTTGTACTAATAGAGGTCAGCATGGGATTTCATGACTGAACAAGCCAAAAGGGGGTCACAGTCTCGATGTGCTAAAATTGTGCACATTTAGTTTATTGTTTGGTGCTTGAGAAATTGACTTGTCTCATGAGAGGTGCAAAATAAGTCCACAGATTTTCCTTCTGTAACCCAAAGCCATGTGACCTGTCATATAGGGAACTACAATGGCCTGCCACATGTTACTTCGAAAAATGGGGCACCTGCAGCATCAGAGCTACATGAGGATAGTTCCGCTCTCGCTCCACTGCCTTTAGCAGTTGTTTCATCCAAGTCAGAAGGGAAGTGATGGGAGAGAAGCCTGCCTACTCCGTCTCCTCCACAGTTATGAAGGACAGGCAAAGTGGCATTCACCAAATGGAAATAAAATATGCCTTAAAGTCAGCATCTCTCCTACCACTTTATGGAAACATGAAAACCTTGCTTCACCCTGTGAAGCAGTAGTGAAAAAAGCCTAATTTTATCAGTAGAAATTGCCAACAAGAATGAGAAGAGCTCTTTATTAAAGGATGATAAGTGAAAGCTAAGATTAAGGCTGACATTAGGCAAACTGATTTCATATTAATCTTGATATGAACTATTTGTGATAATATATGTATATACACATTTGTAGGAGGCAGACACGGGGTTTGATGTATTCATATTAAATTATCTTGAGTAAGAATCCAAAGGACAGTGTTTATAGAGTAAATAAGACTAGTGAAATATTCCATTAAGTCAAAGACATTCATCACAAACTTCACCACATCCCTACCATAGAAAGAGGTTCCATACAAATGTTATGTACATACTGATGGGGCCATGGCCACAATCTGTTCCTCTCTCCACAGGCCTTTGAGCCCCAAATTGCACGCTGCAGCCAGGACTGCTCTTTGTGATAAGGCAACTAATCCTTTTAACCCAGTCTTTGACCTAACTGAACAGGCCAGTGACTGAACTTGCTGCATCCTTTTCCTTTCCACCCTAAACAAGCTGTTCTGTGCAAGGAACAGGGATGAGGTGCTGGAGCAGAAGGAAGAGGTGTTGTTTTCATTGGCTCCTAGTGTTAACTACTAGGAAAAGTAAGTTGAATTTTTATTTGAACAAAACTTAATGGAACAACTAGTACGAATGGTCTTATTCTCACAGATGAGTTTTTTTTTACCATCTCCTCCATGATTTCCTCCTAAATGGTCTTATTCTCACAGATGAGGTTTTTTTTTTTTTTACCATCTCCTCCATGATTTCCTCCTTTCACTCAGGAAGGTAGTGTCACCTTAAAGAAGCCACATCTAAAGCAAATGTGACAGATCACATATTCCAAGGTTCAAGCCCCCTTCTCCCACATTTATTCTTGTAGTTCAATACCAATAATGAAGATTAAGTATATTGTCTTTACAGGAACACATTAATTAGAATTAAAAATTGTTACTTCAAGACACAGCAAAACCTTGAAGCTAGATTTCTCTGCTTAAAATTGCTTTTAGAATTTATAAAAAAAACCCCAAAACCTAATATCAAAAAACAACTTGCCAAAATTCCAGGGGAGAAAAATAAAAACTTAACTGAAAAAATACAACTATAACTACAAAAAAGTGTATTTCAAATCTTATTCAGTCAGCTTGCAAATAATGATTATAGTTATGTTCCTAACTTACAGATGTTCATGGATGAGTAATCCATCAGATCTCATACCATGATCGTTATGCATGTACATTAAACCTGCACATGTAAAACTTGTATGAATGCAGTTTTGAAAAAGACTGCATTCCCTCAGTACATCTTACTGACATCCTGCTCATTTGGAATCCTACCTCGGTGAAGTGTCTGCATCTTTCTAATTTCATGTTTGGGAATAATTGAGAGATGAGCAGGTAACTGAGCACAAAATAATTTGACTGACCACTATATTGATTCCTCCTATAATGATTCAGGAATTGGTGGTGATGAAGATTTGTTTGGATAGAGGAGTAGTAGTGCAAAAGAAATTACAGGGTACCTGTGCGTCATCAGTGGTATATACCTCATAGTCAGTGGGAATGTAAAAAAAAGAAATCTTGTGCTAAATTAATCAGAATAAGTAGGTCCATAAGTCATACAGTCAGTAATCATCTTGACAAATATTGTAAATTAATGCATTATACGATGTTCATTACTTTTTATCTCAGTCACAGTAATTTTCTAAGGTTGATATGTGTACGTTTCTCTTTGCAGATTTTTTGCATAATCAAACACTCATAAAAGGTAACATGAGGAATAAACAATACACATTATTAGGCTATCTCTAATCTTGCTTCACAGGCAGGGTTTATCTCCAAGTAACACAGGAGATGAACAGGAGCAGTGACTTTCCTTTCAGAACCAAAAACCTCAGTGAACAATCTTAGCACTTCCTGAATCAACAAGGTTGCCTGCACCTTCACAAGCATTCAGTGCTTGCAAGCTCAGGTATATTGTTAGCAATGAGGCCATCTGTTTTTATCATCAACCCCGTCTTCCTTGGCCCAACCCTAAAATCTGGTATTTTAGGAAACTATGCAGCAGCTGCTAGTTAGAAAAATCTGTGATCTCATCCCCAGAAGGACTTAACAAGATAGTATTAACAAGTGACACGGTAAATACGAATACATCAATTATTTTAATAATCCAAACAGCATGATGTTTCTTGTATCGTATGCTGTCAGCACAAGGGAGATCAGAGGATCTGAAGTGAAAGTCCCTGTGCTATATGATATTCAGTACAGCCTTCAGAACAAATTGTAGTGGGACAACATGCACAGGCTGAACATGACAAAGCTGTAGGTGTAGCTCCATAAACCACAGTGCTTATCCTTGTTAACAATTCTAGCACATTTCTCCAATTAATACCAATGCAGAAGCTATCTAGAAGAAGGCAGGAGTTCAAACAGGATTTTATTTTTACATAGAACTCATACCTGCCTTGGTAAAAGATTGCAATCTATCCCTTTATCTCCAGTAGCTAAAAAAACCAAAACAACAAAAAAAAAAGCCACCACACAAAAAAAAAAAACAACACAAAAACCAGTCACCTAACAACAAAAACCACAAACCAAAACCATGCACAGACAGACAACCCATGCAAACCACAAAACCAAAAAACCCCACACCTAACTTCAAACCACATTCCCTTACCAATTTACAATGGAAGGCAGGAGCTCTCCCTTCTCCAAGTCATGAACATATCACCACCACTCTTGATTAAGACCTCTCAAAAGATACCTTGTGATGCACAAGGCAAGAGCGAGGAGTTAAAGGAACTATTTGATACATGCAGAGATTTCAAATCTTTCCCATTTAATGTTTTTCCTCCAGCTTCAGGACAGTGAGCACTTTGGATTAAAAAAAAAAAAACAAAAAAACAAAAAAACAAACCCCCCCCCTACCAGTCAAAAAAGTATCCACTTTCCATTACCATTCTAACTGGGCATTTTGCCAAGTACAATTATATTTAGGATATGCTGTGAAGTCCATGGCTTTATAAATTCTGAGAAATAGCTATTCACCTGCTATTCCAAGGTAACATAATATTTCAAAATTGGTTTGAGGCAATAGGGTAATTCTGAGTTTACATCTTACTGTTAGCTTTTTATTAGTTAATAGGAGGCTCATCTTGGCTCTTTACATATTTCACTTTCCAGTTATGATAACGATCAGGAGTTCATGCTTACATTAAAGCACAAGAGCTTTAAAGAGAAAACAGCCACCTTTTCCAAGCTTATTTTTGTTCAATTTCAGCAAATTAATCAGTCATTGCATTACTCTTGTGTCATGGTTTAACCCCGGCTGGCAACTCAGCACTACGCAGCCGCTCGCTCACTCCCCCCATAATGGGACGGGGGAGAGAATCAGAAGAGTAAAAGTGAGAAAACTTGTGGGTTGAGATAAAGGCAGTTTAATAGGGAAAGCAAAAGCTGCGCACGCAAGCAAAGCAAAGCAGGAATTCATTCACCACTTCCCATCGGCAGGCAGGTGCTCAGCCATCCCCAGGAAAGCTGGGCTCCATCATGCGTAACGGTTACTTGGAAAGACAGACACCATCACTCTGAATGTCCCCCCCTTCCTTCTTCTTCCCTCAGCTTATATACTGAGCAGGACGTCATATGGTATGGAATAGCCCTTTGGTCAGTTTGGGTTAGCTGTCCTAGCTGTGCTCCCTCCCAGCTTGTTATGCACCTGGCCGAGCAGGAGAGGCTCAAAAAGTCCTTGAGTAGCCTAAGCACTACTTAGAAACAACTAAAAACATCAGTGTATTATCAACATTCTTGTAGTACTAAATCCAAAACATAGCACTATGCTCGCTACTGTGAAGAAAATTAACTCTGTCCCAGCTGAAACCAGGATATCTTGCTTTAAGCAACTGAAGTTCAAGGCTTGCATATTGTCTTAGCATTCACTTTGTTCACTCATTCAGCTCTCACATAGACTGGTAATCTTTGGTGGAGGCCTCAGATTTCAGCTGTGTGTCTCACCAGACTTTGGATAGATGACCTGTGGAGATCACTGAGGTAAAACATGAGTTCCAGCCCTGGGGTTCGATTATGGTTGTTGTTACTTGGTCCCCTCCAAGAGCCACAGCACCTTTTCACAGGAAAGGATGAAGTTTTTACTGCTCTTCAAAGCTCTGTGACTCTACTGCTGTTGGATTTTCCCCAAGCCCTTAATTGCAAGGTCATTATGAAGATAGCATCCAGTACAGATGACATAAATCCCATTGTATTTTGCTAGGATTTGAAATGGTGCTCCATTTCTTTAGAAACCCTGGAGCACCAGTTCTCCCCTTTTATTACTTTCAGTGCTACATCACTTTCATGAATAAGCCTTTTTCAGAATAGCATTCACTTTCCTCCAGCTCACACATTGTATTTCTACTGTCTCATATAAAATAGGAGCTATTTTAATGCTGTCAGTTTCTTCACAAAAAAATTCATTGTCTACTAATGCAAAGAATATAAAATTTCAACTAGCTTTTAGTCTCTGAATATCTTTTAATCTGATTATTCACATGTAAGAAACTGAAGATGTTCATACATGCACACCAGAATTGAAGTAGCAGCGTGTCCAGCTATCTCATGCAAACACTAGTCCACATAAGAGCAGGTGCATAGAGTTTACATATCCAAGTTTAGCATTCTCTTTGAGATAGTGATAAATTCTTCTAATGTGAACTTTTTACATTGCCCTCATATTAATGCACATTCTGAGTTCTCCTGTATTGCAAGACTATAATGTAATATATAACTTTCTGGTAGGGAAGAAGGTATGTTTAGTTAATTTGAATAGAAACACCTTAACTGGCCATGCCAGTGTGAATCCTCTTGGCCTCATTATGAACCTAACAACGTAACTCTTACCTACCAGCACATAGTTAAAATGAATAATTAAGGCAAATAAGAGGAAACTGAAGAAGGGGTTTCCTTTTTTTTTTTTTGCGCTTCTTTTTTGTTAAACAACAATTGTAAAAGTCCTTGCTGTTAGCAAATATGTAGATGAAAATCCCTTTGCAGTCATGTGTGATCAGGATAACCAGAGATGGAAATAACTTCCTTTTCTATTACGAAGTTGTTTATATCTTTCTCCACATATTTGCCCATGCACTTGAAAGGGGATAGAAGAGGATTTTACATCAGCCTAGACATTAGTTTCTCTCCACCAAGAATCCCATAGCTTTTTTCAAAAAATTCTTTTTTTTTTTCCTCCAGTGGGTAAATGGGAACAGTTTAACAGACACATTTCCACTGTGAATGTTAATAGAAGTAAGAGGTAGGATGGTTGGCATACAGGCATGTTGACAGTTAACAGCAGGGCTCAGGAAACAATCAAGGGTCAATTTGTGCTGCAGAGTAGGGTTAATAGTCAAAGGAAGATGATTCTGCCTCATCCAAAATAGCAATTGTGTCCAGAGGTGAAATCACAGTTATCTGATAAACTGCAAGAACAACAGCTAGTGAACTTTACCGTTAGCCTAAACATACAAAGCACATCTCTCTGATGTGAACACCGCTACTTCGAGAAGGTGGAAGCTGGATGGTATTTCTCTCTCCCTGTTGTTCCAGGCAGTATTCCTAAAAGAGCTTTCGTTTAGGTAGTCTTATTAGAACCACCCCTGTAGGGTACACTTACTTTCTGGGACTGAACCATTTTCTAGTCCCTTTTGTTCAAAAGGCCACAAAAAAACTAGCTAGCCTTAAAAATGGTCAAGTATTCCAGGTTAAGCCATTGTTAAGGGTGCTCTGTGGGCGTCGCAGAGGTTCTGTCCTACATGCAACATCATTCATTACAAAGGGATTTATAAAACCTTTGTAATTCAAAATTTAATCAACTTTCCTGTAACATATAACTATTTAAATGGAGTCTAATCTAAGAAGCAGTGTGCTCACAGAAAAAGCCAAAGTTCTTGTTCTAGCCTTACTCTGCATCTTTCTATTATTATTCTCACTCCATCTTGTTCAGTAGCAATGCAAAAAAATTTCACGCTGCGATTTCTGTTTGCTTTAAGAAATATATTCTTTTTTTAAAATCCTCTCTGAAAATAATAGCTTAGTTTTAAGAACAGGGAGGAATACACACAGCCTAGACTTCTAATTGCCTGAACAGAAAATGGTGCACCATACACAGATGTTTCTCAGGGCATCTCAGTCCTTCTTAGTGTATGGATGGAATGCACCTACGAGTGCTGAAGGAACTGGCAGATGACATTGAGCCACTTTCCATCATCTATGAAAGGTCATGGAGAACAGGAGAGGTGCCTGAGGACTGGAAGATAGCCAATGTCACTCCAGTCTTCAAAAAGGGCAAGAAGGAGGACCCAGGGAACTACAGGCCAGTTAGTCTCACCTCTGTCCCTGGAAAGGTTATGGAACAACTCATTCTGGGTGTCCTCTCCAAGCAAGTA
>NW_009259237.1:2283312-2321329 GCF_000687185.1 Egretta garzetta
TGTGCTACTCCAGAAGGCTGTGCTGCCATTCAGCGGGACCTGGACAGGCTGGAGAGTTGGGTGGAGAAGAACCTGATGAAAGTCAACAAGGGCAGGTGCCGAGTGCTGCACCTGGGGAGGTCGAACCCCATGCAACAGTACAGGCTGGGGGCTGACCTGAGTCCAGAGGAGAGCAACTAGGATGATTAAGGGACTGGAGCATCTCCCCTATGAGGAAGGGCTGAGAGAGCTGGGCTTGTTCAGCCTGAAGAAGAGAAGACTGAGAGGGGACCTCATCAATACATACAAATATCTTAAGGACGGAAGTCATGAGGATGGAGCCAGACTCTTTGCAGTGGTGTCCAGAAACAGGACAAGGGGCAATGGGTACAAACTGAGACATAAGAGGTTTCAGTTTAATATGAGGAAAAACTTCTTTACTTTGAGGGTGACAGAGCACTGGAACAGGCTGCCCAGGGGGGTTGTGGAGTCTCCTTCTCTGGAGATATTCAAAGCCCACCTGGATAAAGTCCTGTGTAACATGCTCTAGGAGAACCTGCTTTAGCAGGAGGGTTGGACTAGATGATGTCCCGGGGTCCCTTCCAACCCTTGCGATTCTGCATGTGATTCTGTTTGGTGAACAACCCAGGACCTCTTCCAACTTCCCAGCAGCAAGAAGGTGTAGCTGCCTTATCTCTAGCATCTATCAATGTTAACCCTATGCTGAAACTAGCCTTGACGTAGAAACTACATTTTATATTTAAAATACACACATATACACACTGCAGTTTCTATAGAAAGGTGAATAAATGTACTTTCCTAAAGGCTACACTTGTTGGGGGGTGTGGAGGGTGGGGGTTAGTTTGCTTTTAAAGTCCCTCCTATGCCATCTCAAATGGAAGAGCAATGAACATTGTATTATTTAGAAGAAGGAGCTATGTGGAACCGATAAAATAAGCTACATATGCAAGGCAGCAGAATGTTATGCTATTCCAGGAGAAACACCACTGCCTATCAGCTAGGGGGAAGTTACCTTTTCCAGCCCTTCAGGACTGTGAGTCTTCTCTCCTCTTCAAGCCCGACTCAGGTCTGCCAGCCAGGTCCGTGTACCAAGCAGCGCCTAGACACTGCACAGCATACATATGGAATGGTGTTTGGCTGTGTGACAAGTCCTGTAACTCCAATTCACCAGTCCTCTAACCAAACAGGTCTTCTATAGTAAGCAATAGGGATTTTAAAGAAAGGTATTTTCCCCCAGTTTTTCAAATAGTAATGTTCAAGTAATTTAATTTATATAGAACTTTCAGTGTCCTTGAATTTTGGTGGCTCCTTCAGCAACAAAGAGACTAGGTGATTGAAATTGTCCCAAGAATCAATATCTCTTTTGCTATTATTGACATTCCTGCAGCTGCCTAAGCAGAACTCCTACTCCCATTCAGACAAAATCTGAGGGAATAAAATCACTTCTTAATGGTATGAGAAAACTCCTTGATTTATGCAGGCAGATACTGCTGTAGCTTTTACAGATACAAATGATAATATAAGTCATACTATAGGCTTTGTATACTCTGTGACATCAACACCATAATTCATATGGAAGAGCATACAACACTGCAAAACCTTTTTAATTATTTAAAAAAAATTCAAGTCACCTTGAAAGAAAGACTGATATCACTTCTTAAAGAAAGATCTTGAGATTCCAGCATTTGTTAACAGGTTTCTATCTTAGCACCCAGTTCCTTACATAACTAGCTAGATCAGTATTTCAGTTGTCATTATTTTCTAAGTAGTGAACATCAATCATTCATCTACATATGGGCGCTTTTTAGTAGATACTACTGTTGAAGACTGGAGATGAGGATGGAAAAACAATTAGGATTATTTCAATTAGAAAAGTCCTAAATAAGAAGCAGCACATAGAATCATAGAACCGCTTTGGTTGGAAAATACCTTTAAGATCATCAAGTCCAACCTTTAACCTAACCCTGCCATCCCACCACTAAACCATGTCCCTAAGCACCTCATCTATCCTTTTTCTAAATACCTCCAGGGATGGGATAGCCACAAGCGCTCTAGGAGGAGTGTTTCAGGTATATATATTCCTGAAGCTCAATTAGCAGTTCAATCTCAGAGCTTTGTTGCAAATACCATCTTTATTAGCTCTTTTCCAGAGTTTCAAATCATCTGAACAGGTAAATAATTGCTGAAAGATGCTGGTTAATAGAACCAATCAAATAGTTCAATGCAACAAAAGGAAAATACAAAACTCATAATTTAAAAAGACTCATAAATTTGAGCCAGTTTAATAAGAAGTGGACAGCCGATTTACAGGTTCATAAATGGCTATAGCGGGCAATAGAACACAAGTCAGCTGCTCACCGGTTGTTACTGTTAGAGCTAGCAAGAATTTCATCACTGCCTTCTTATTTTCTCAGTGGAGGTGGAAAGTTAAGTTTGTAAAGAATGGAATTTTTCCATGAAAAGTTTTGGCTTTGGGATTTTTTTCCCCCCAATATAGATTAGGTTTCCTGCCTGGGCTGCATCTTCCATGAGTTGTCATGTGCCCTATAGCTACCTCTTTAGGTCACATTAGATACAGTTCAGACAGAGCTCACCTGCCTAAAGAGAAGACAGGAGACATCTAGATCACAGTTCAAGCAGACAGACTGCTAAGGTAAAATACATAATTATTTGCCAATTACAATTTTTCAAACCTTTCCCTCTCAGAATAAAAAGAAAAATTATTATATTGCTACATTTTTTTCCAAATTCTATATGAGAAACTTATGTGCCAAAATACCAGTTTCTCACAATAAATAAAAAATTACTGCTTTTGCCCCGGTCAAGTCTCTACCAACCTAAGCTGGATCTGAGCTTATGAAGGTAACTTTACTTTAATGGGTAAAATAGGATTCTCATCATACTTATTTGAAAGCCCTAATATGGAGTTACTGAAAAAAGTAATAGGTTTGGGTCCTGCTTATAAAATCGTATTAGTTCAAAGTTGTTTGTATATGAGAAAATAGGGGAAGAAATATATTGTCCATCACAAAGCAAGCTGTTACACTTCCAGAGTGATTTGTTTCACTGCAGTGGTATTTATCATGTTGATAAAATAGACCATGGATCTGAAAATTGGAAGATTTTTCCTGTTAATTTGAAACAGCACCTATACATGCTGCTGTGACATCAACATAATACCCTAAAGCCACAGCATCTGAAAAGATTTATTTTCTGAGCCCTTATGCAGCCACATTCTCTTTGCTTCTGACATTCTCAATTTGCAGGCTGCTGGTGATCCAATCTTATTCATTCTGGCTCTATAATAAGGATGTCAATGCAAGAAGAGAAAAGTCATTATCTGATAGCCAGCAGACATGATAAAAAGGCAGAGTTAGATATCTCAGAGGAAAGGCCACCCCTTCTGCCTTGGATGAGCTTCTCAAGGTCATGGGCGGCTTTTGTATCTGTAAGTATGCTCCAAATTCACTTTAAGCTGAGGACATCTGATAAAACTCAGATGTCGCTACCACACAGTCCTATGCTCTAAATAATGTTTTGATTTTTTTTTATTAGTCAGTGAAAAGTTTTAATTATGATTAGAACATATATATGCAGTGACAAAGAACAAAGAGGCAATGTGAGCTGCAGAGAAACTTAGTCTAAATTTATAGGTCCTGCCTGGTTAATGGCGTTCATATGGGTTATGCTGAAGTATCTCCCACAGTAGCAATAATCGGGCAAGACTAGTTAACCATTTGTATAGAAAGACTTTCACCTCAAATCTGAAAATAATAACAAATATCATCTGGTTTGGGGAACTGTGTAAATGTCACAGTTGCAGCAACTGACAGCAAAAATTTATTTATTCATCAACTTTGCCAAATAACTCCCAAGTACCATTCCAGAAGATAAGCTACCATCAAGCACAAGTTAATGGGCTCTCATGAGTAAGTGGCTGAAAGTTTGACCTGCAATATACATGAGCTAAATTAGATCAACCAATCTTTAATCTTTGAATATGTACACCATACGATGCCCTTTACAAGCCACATTAAGGTAAAAGTTTGAAGCAATCCCTGTACGGTTATTATTGAATATCAATTGTAGCTTAAGAGGCAGTTTGATTTTATGTGGGCAAATCAGAAAAGCATACAGAACAGGAGGACAACACGTGACTGGCCCCTAGGCTGTAGGCAGCAGAGGCAAGCAATGTGAGACAATTAAATATGCTCCTGGGCCTCCTGAACTGAAAATTCCTTTCCCCATACTATTTGCATGGCTCTTGTAAAACTGATTTATAGAGAGAACATTTCTCAAATTGTTCTAGTCTTCCCCTCATTTGCTCAACTTTGATGCAAGATAATAAGATAAATGCAAAAGGACCCCAGTTGCTGGTTCTTAGCATCATCATCAATTCCTTTTAAGCACTATTTAAACATTTAACATACTAAGGGAACAGTTCTTACCTGCTTCCTATATCTCTCTAGAATACAGGAATAATCTGATGCGCAGTGTTCCCATAGGTAAATGAGTGTAACTGGTGAGCTGAGTGGTTTGAGTCTTCTGGTGTTGAAAGACACACAGATATGAGCTTGCATTGTAGCATCAATGTCTGCACTACTGTATAGCTGCTTTAGAGGGCAAGAACCCAGACATTCAATGCATTCAAGTGTTAAGGCAGTGCCACCTAAGTTGTTACACTGGGCACAAGCCATTGCCATAGCCGGACCTACAAAACCCTTTCTTCAGTGACCAATTTTCCATCCTCCATGCTTTAACCATAGCTACAAAATCCCTGTACTTACTCCGGTTTTAAGTCTTTCTGGGTTCCTAGCTATTCTCACTTTAATAAGTTGCCATCACATCTGCTGTAGATCTTAAGTGATGGAGCACCCTACAACAGGTGTGCCAAGATTAATCTCTCACCAGTGGCACAGAAAGTAGTCTTGCGAAAAGACAAAGTAGATTGCAAGAAGCTATTTGAGGAGAACATACTAGTTTCTTCCCTACCCAAACTGATCCAAATTAGTAAAAAGCACAGTATTTTCCTCTTTTTTATAATGGGGAGGGAGCATTCAGTTCCGGTTTTATCATTAAGTGGGACTCTTAACCCGGGATCCAGAAGAAAGCATAGATCCATCCAAAGTGTTCCATAGAAAATGTGCTGATTTCAATATCATGTCTGACAGAGCTGAGCTGTTCTCATAAGCTTTTCCTTTTATGGAATTACTGGTTTTATTTTTTTTTTTTAATATTTTCACTACACCTAGGGATTGGAAGGGTTTAAAAAATAAAATCAAAATTTGGTAAATTGCCATTCCATTTAAAACTGACAGATTGTTTGCACAAATACAAGAGTTGAACAAAACATAAATTTAAATCAAATACAGGCCAGATTTCAATCAGAAGCCACTCCTGACGTATACTTGGGATAACCAAGGTAAGTCCCATAAGCAGATGACATCCTGGCTTTTATCTAGCGTAAGTGGGAGGTTCCAACCTTCCTCAGGATCCAGATGGAATAGCTTTGAATCCAACAGAGACACACACACCCTTTTTTTTTTTTTTTTTTTTTTTAACTCCTATGGGACCTTTGCATTCAATGACTTGAATAATATCCCTCCCTTGCTACAGTGATGCTCTGTACAAAGCCATCACTTGTGATCCAAAGCCTTTCTCAGCTTTTTTTGTAATGCACCTACCTTACTCATTTTGTGAACTCCTGCCTGGGAGCTACAGAAAGTGTGATAGCAGCCCGATAGCAGCTGCAGCCAGAGGCTTATTTCACAGTACAGCAGCAAGCACAGAATCCAATCGGTCACTCTTGGCCAGACCAAATCATCTTTGAACAGGAACTTTTTTTAAAGGCAGAATCAACAAAATCTTCATCAGTTCCACTAATTTAGCTTATCTGTGTGCCTCACTGGGACATCTCAACTCCTTCTTGCCATCTGTCAATCTCGTCCCCTTGATAAAGAGCCTGCATATCCCAACACTGTCCCAACCAGGAATTAAAAAAATGATATCAGAAACAAGCTTTAAATTGCTTTGGTGTTTGAAACACTTTGTTGTGATTATTTAAAAAAATCAAAGCATACTATGCACTATCCTACACTGAGCTTACTCCTTCTCATTTCCAGTCCTGTACACTTTGTTAACATAGCATATTTAAAGGTCATAGGAGGTGCTAGATCATCAGCCCCAAATGACTTGTAGTAACCCGGGGACTACATGTAATACAACATTGTTCTGTCAGTGTGCTTTGGGTCTAGTTCAGCAAGTAATCACTAAGCCCATTTTGTCCTCAGGCAAGGCTTAACTGAGGCTGGCAGGGATTATAGAGGTGTATGATTCTGCAAACAAAATCCCTCCAGTACAATGCATCAGCACTTCTTCATGAGCTGTTCATGCACATTTCAGTCTGGGAAACAAAACCACTCCATGTCTCATCCTCTCCACCAGTGATAACATGAATTGTCACCTTATTAAGATGATGAAGAGATTTTAAGCCAGGGGAAGAAATTTGGTTATCTTCATAAGATCCAGCCTTAAAATGATCTCACATTTTTAAAAGGAACAAAGAAAACGCTATCAATTACAGACACCATTGCAGCTTCACTACAGCTGATACACCATCAGAAAATAAAAAACAAAACCAAAAAACCCACAACTGTTTCATTATGGAGAGAAGTGTTTTTCATTTATATGTAGTGCTTCCTTTCTGTCTCATCTGGGATACAAGCAGTCAGAAGCCAGTGAAGGAGAGAGAAGCCACTCCTAATAAACGGCTACATCTTGCATGAACCAAGCTCCCATCACACATCTGCACACCAAGAAATTTCACTCTGACATGATCTGACCCAACTGAAACTCCAGCATTCCTTACTGCCAAGTTAGAAAGGAGTAAGAAGTGTCCCTTCAAAGATAGCTTAATGAGGAGAAATAGCACAACATGTGCCAAAAAGTCAAGTTGTATTACACTTCCTTCAGTTACAAGTTGGTCTTTTGAGATGCAGGAGTACTGGGTAAAATAATATAAAGTGATATTTAAAGGATTTTGCAGATGGATAATTTATTGTCTAACACCAAATGGGTAGTATAGGCAATTTTCACTAGTACTCTCATTCTAAATTAAGTGTTTCCTCAGCCATATGTGCCCCTCGCATTGTGTTCACAGCTGCAACTGCCAGCACGTTCTGTTTGTGCCATGTCTGGTTAGTTACACAGCTCCCATCACTGGATGAAAGAAATGGTTTGTGCATCCAATATAATTAATATTTAGAGGATTAGATATAAAGTATTCATATTTATGCATGTATTGTTTACAATTTGCAGTTTCATGGAAAAATACAACTTAGTTCAAAAACTCTGCTATTGCTGTTATATTTATGGGCTTTTCATAAATTGCCAGATACTTCTATTCCAAGTGAAAAAACATAGCATCTTTATATACAGAAATGTATGGTTTATCAAAAGATGTATTTGGATAAGAAGAGAAAAATTTGTAAGATGTTCCTTTGCCAAAAGTCCTGTAAACATCTTTTGCCCCCAAAAAATTCAAAACCAAAGAATTTATATCAACACAGCAACTCATTCTGTAGCTGTTAGTCACTTGAGCAATTTCCATAGTAGTAAGTCAGTCTGTAGAGTCTGGAGGACTAAACTCACAGTATCAAATTGAAAATAATACCATAAGAGAAGTTTATCAACTGCATATTGTTTTAGGAGCTAGGCTAAGGGGAGTTATTCATCTACTGCAATATCTCTTGTCTTTACCAGAGACTGAGTTCAAATAGATTAAGAGCATAAAAAAAAGGAAAAGATTCACGATGGTGAGAAACAAGAGATAAAATAGACAAGATTTGGAACAGCTAAGGAAGCCCTGAGAAGGTGCTAGATAAATGGGCTGTCTTGAAATAAAAAACAACACCTCAAGTACAAGTGTAAAGTATAAGAGAGAGTACTTTCTATCTGAAATCACTGCTAGCTTGTTGAATTCCTATAAAGCAAAATAGAACCAACTATTAACGCTCACACTGCATGGCACCACAGGAATCTCCAAAATAGTCCATGTGTTAAGGTATCAGCTGGCTTCCGTAGCTAAACAATACACAACAAAAAATAAAAATATCTAGTTTACTCTTCTCTTCTTTAGACAGTCCCTTCCCGTTAAGAGGATCATTTAGAAGTTGTCCAAGTTTCAAGAGATCCAAAAGAACTCGCTGTGGACTCTCTTCTTTCCCACTGAACCTGACAGGAAGTGTATCACCAACTCCAGTTTCAGTACTACTTGACTTCAGTTTGAAGACAACAAGCCTGACAGCGCATGGAGAAACCTCACACCACAGGCTCATGTTCTCGTCATGATGGCAACAAATTTGATTCCTCCCTTTTATCTTGCAAGTCAGCCAAAATTACCAATAAATTATCTGCCAGTACTTTCAGTTCAGGTTTCTGAACTGCAGTTGTGGTTTAAACTTAACTGGTGCTGCTGTGATATTTGCGTTTCAAAGACAGAATTTTCAAAAATCTGAATAAGCAAAGCTATGGAAAGCCAGTGTGAGTACACGTGTTGGACACATTGCCAACAGAGATGGTTAATAAGCTGTACAAATGACAAAGAAACAAGATTCGAATTTTGCAAATTTTGGGGAAGTTTAGTTCTAGTGCAACGGTCATATAAGATCAGCAGAATCTACCCCTCAAACATATATCCCGTACTCAAAAGGTCTTTGCACTAAGAGTATTAAGTAGGACAGTTTTCCATACCCTTTTGATTTCATGCTACAGAATCAGTTTCATTTTCAGAAAATTCAGTTTTCTCTTTTGGCATAAAATGCTTTGTAAAAGCTCAGCACTTTTCTTGGCTGTCTATCTTAATTGCTCATAAAGATTCTCAGCCAACAGTCAAGTGCTTCTAAAAAATTAACAAAACCCCTACTACGTGCTAATTCCCCCCTTTTTTGTCTTTCTAGTCAGTTCTTTCAATGTCAAGCGTTAGCCAATGATAATACACATTGGCTTGAAGCCATCATCTTTTTTTTAAGCTTATTGTGACTACAAGACACTAAGTGGTATATCCCAAAGCAAAAGAGTGGGGAAAACATTGCTGAAAACTATCTGCTAATATCTGTCCATGTAAAAAGCACTTGCACTCCCAAAAGCACATACTCACTTTACAGAACATTCAAAAGAGCAAAATTGTTAGCTTTAGTTTCTGTAGGAAACAAATTATTTATCTGTTCTACTGGCATACAGCCAGATGTAAAAATATATCCATGCCATATCTGAAAGCTAGTCTTGGTATATATGCATCTCCAATAATTTCTTGGATCAATAAAATTCTGGTTTCATCAGTACATAGTTTGATCCTGAGCAGCTAATGGGAAATTTCTTTTTAATTTGGGGGGTGGGTATTTGTTTCTTTGGTTTTTAATAAGCTGTGGATTAAAGATAGGAAAATGCGTGCTTATTGCAAGTCATTTTCAAGGCCCAGGCCCAGATTTGGTTAACTTTACTACATGGCCAAACTTTTGTCAACAAATAAACATACAGAGCCTTTACTTAAGCAGGGATTCTATCTGTTGAAATCCTGCATTCTTTATCCCATCATTTCTAACATTTACCTCCCCTCCATTAGCAGTACAATCCCCCATAAATACATCTGTGGGCAATTAATTCACATATAATCACACATCACTAGTTGATTCTCTAGAAGAAACTTACTGTTTAACTTTGATACTCACTCTTTAGCTTGTCTCAAAAGGATATTTGACTTGGGAATTGTATTGGGTTTGTGCAGCAAGGTTTAGGTAGCAGGGGGACTACAGGGGCGGCTTCTGTGAGAAGCTGCCAGAAGCTTCCTCTGTGTGTGATAGAGCCAATACCAGCCAGCTCCAAGACGGACCCACCCCTGGCCAAGGCCGAGCCCATCAGCAATGGTGGTAGCACCTCTGGGATCACATACTTAGGAAGGGGAAAAAGTTGCTGCACAATTGCAGCCCAAAAGAGGAGTGAGAGGTTGCGAGAACAGCCCTACAGACACCAAGGGCAGTACAGAATGAGGGGAGAAGGTGCTATAGGCACCAGAGCAGATAATCCCCTGCAGCCTGTGGCGAAGACTATGGTAAGGCAGGCTGTCCCTTTGCAGCCCACGGAGGCCACAGTGGAGCAGATCTCCACCTACAGCCCGGGGAGGACCCCACATTGGAGCAGGTGGATGCCCAAAGGAGGCTGCAACCTCATGGGAAGCTCACGGGGTGGAAGTAAAAGTAGTAATGTCACTGTGCAGAACTGCTTGCCTGGAACAAAGGCACACAAGCCAGACAGGGCTCAGCCCAGTCTGTGGTCACCTGGTGAAGCGCAGGGTGCACCTACTGCATCGCGATACGTCCACACTGTTTTAAGGTGAGGTCTGCCTGCCCACACAGCTTCTTCCTTACACAGTATCAGGCCAAACTAGGGAGGATGAAATGAGAATGACTGCACCAAACGTAACTGCTCCACAAGGCATGTAGCCAGTTTGAACACTAGGAAAGACTGGACTAGAGCACAGGTTTGGCACCATCCTTGGGTCACTGTTCAAATTTATTGCCCTTTGGGTTTCCCCATATGTTTTACTCATTAAAAACCTGAAAGTAAATAAACTTAGAACACCATCTCAATGAGCACTTATTTCAATAATTTATTAGATGTTAAGGCCAACAGGACTGCCATAATGCCCAAGCTTCTGCCCGCTTAAAAAGCCACACCTTTGATGAAAATCCAGTGCCTCGCTAAGAATCCCATTCGGAATTGGTCTCTTACCCCCTCTGCTCCAAATCAGTTTCTTGATTTATCCAACTCATCCCACATACTAAAGCATGTTCTACGCTACAAAAGCATGCTCCTCTGTTTCACTCTCGCCCAAAACTTTCTCTGCAAAACCTTAGAGTCTTTTTACACTTAGTAACAAGACACAATTCTGCTGTTCCACTCGAAGCCCAAATTTTTGAGTTCTCACATTCCTCCTTGTGCACTGAAGTTCTTTCAGCATCAATCAATTCATGATACAAAGAATCTTTCCAGAATAAACAATCATAACTACCATTATGCAACATAAATCATTGACTCCAGCATGATATTCCCCAGGGAAATGATTGCTCAGCGGCTCCCCTCCAAAAACTTCCCCCAGTCAGTTACTAACACCTCCAAAAATTGGTCTAATAAATAGGTTATCCATAAGAGCATCATTTTGTACAATGGATCTGTCTCAGGCTGCCTCTTAGGGCTTTGAAAGCCCTTAGTTTTGGCATCTGTGTAACCACGCTTTGTAAATGTCTCTCTTTCACAACTGACACATTCTTTCTCTCTCTGCTGTACAGAAGTTCACTTGAACCAGAGCAGCCCAACCAGTGAATTCCCCAGCTACAGTGAAAACGGAAGTGATACCAGTTTACTTGTTTCGCCCCTTCTGGTGGCTGGAGTAGTGATCGGACTTGTGCTATTTCTATCCTGTGTTACAATCATTGTTGGCAGTCTGCGAAAGGATGGACGGTTAAGACACCCACATCTGAGGAGAGATGCTGTTTATGGTAAGAAAGCTAGTTATAGCAAGATAATGCTTAACTTTATTAATAATCTGGTGCTACAGCAACAAAAAGCATCTGGCCCCACTGTGCAAGGGTTAAAAAAATAAAATAATTAAAAAATAGTATGAGTAGGTCACAGGTAGCTTTGTAGTTTAATAGCATCTTTGTGCCGGCACTGAATTCACATAGCACAAGCTCCATAGTTAATGGTAACCATGAACAATGCCAATGCCGACAGCATCTCTTAAAGAGCTTGTTTTCCCTTGATACAGTATAAGATTTCTTCTCCATCACTAGACTCCTGATAGCTTATTTTCATATCCCATTATAGCCTTGGTATAGCATATAATATAATTTCTATTTGTTGGAAAACCAGGAATCTTTTCACTTCTGCAGTGTGCAACAACCAACAACAACAACTGGGCAGTTACTTTTCTGACCACAAAGGTTAATAACTGGATATAAACAGAATAACAGGGCATCAAAATGTCATTACAACTGTCATCATCATTAATGATGTCATTAATGACATCAACATCATTACAACTGTCATCATAATTAAAGAGATTGGTTTGCTATCAAAAAAGTGCTAATTCCTATGCCCCTGCCCCCCAACAAAAATCCCCTCTACTTTAAAAGGATTTGGTAATATAAAGGAGTTAATTGTAGAATTACATTTTTGGCCAGTTTGGGGTTTGCTGATGAGAAGTTAAAAGCCACTTTGTCATAGAAATGACAGAATCTGATGATTTCTGTATTTAGGGAAAAAAAAGTTACAAAAAGTTACTTTGTAGGTCTTCAGCTAGTAAAAATTCAAATGATAAAGGGATTAACAAATTGAGTGTAGCATTGTAGTGGTTTAACCTGGCAGGCAGCTGAACACCACCCAGCCGCTTGCTCACTCCCCCCCTCAGTGGGATGGGGGAGAGAATCAGAAAAAAATGCATTGGCTCAAATCTTGATTTCGTTGAGGTAAATCAAGTATCCACTGAAGTCAATTGCACTTTCTTTAATTATTTGGACCAGGGATTTTCATGCCTAAAAGAAACACATTTCCCAGGATCAGTTTGTCCACCTGGAGCCAGGAATAATTATTTTTGGCTTTCGCAGAAATATTTATCCAGGTAAGTGCATAATGGCTATGTTTTGGGAATAAATTTTAGACTCCAAGTGAAATACAAGCTCCCATGGTAACATAACAGGAAAAAGGAAAAAAAAAGTCCCAAAAGCTAATGTCTACTATTATTGTAACATTATTGTAACATCCATTTTTCCTACTTTTCAGCAGCTAAATTTGAGATTAAACAGTTAAAGTCAAATTGGAGTTACTGTTTTACCCATGAATATTTTGGCATGATAAAATAGTGACCACTGAGATTCAATCACTACATTGAACTCTACTGCTACGTTCATTTCAGGCCCTTTAAAAAACCTGAAGCCAGGCAAAAACATAAAGGACAATTTTCAAGCCACTTGTTAGAAATAACAATGCTAGAGAAATTGAAAAAGAAAAGCATGGTGATATTTTCCGAGAAATTCAAAAGCATAATCTTAAACTAAGTTGTGCCAGTCTACCCAAGTGAAAATTTTACATTAGCACACACCATCCTGGTATCTCAGCATGCTTCCACTGGCCAGCATGGGAGCAGCGGGAGTCACTGTGAAGTTGGCTTGCTTCACTGATCAAGCAAAAGGAAAGCACAGTGCATGATAGACTGGATTAGTCCTGCTAAATTCCTCCAGAATAAATTGGCAGAGGTGAAAATTGCCAGAAGGAGGAACAGGCCAGTTCAAGTGAGACCTGTCCTTTACCCTCTATTGCGAGGCACTACTTCGATGTCACTTTAGAAGCTGGCCCTTCTCTCCATGTACAATTTTAATGCATTGAGTGAAAAGGAGGGATCACTTTATTTTGAAGACAATTGTGGGGGCTGGGGGGGATGGGGAGAGGAAGAAATTGCTGTATTTCCACAATTTGGGACATTCTTAAGGGAATTTACCCCAGAATGTTGACCATTAACTAACTATACTCAAGGACAGAAAATAGCACTAACTTCTTGGTATTTCTGGAGCTATGAAACTCCTGTGTGAAAGCATTAAGAAAACCCCTAGAGCAGGCAGCAAGTTTATTTTCTCTACTGTTTTCCAGTTTTTCACCTTTTTGTGAGTGTTTTATTGAGAACATTTTCTCAAGGCACACACCTACAATCAAATACCTAAGCCTCCTTCTAAAAGCCTTCACAGAATTGGCAAGGTTTCAATGTATGCAACTCCTGGAAACTTCAGCAATCCTGCTAATGTTTGAAGCTGCACGCAGCAGAACTACCACTCCTTTTCAACCTTTGAAGCACAAGAAAAGCTTTAGACGCTTGCATCTTGTAGGGCAGTGCTAAATACACAGTCCCTGCGCCATAGCCTGAAACACCACAGTTCACCTACAGATGACGCTAACTTGCTCTTAATGGAATAGAAACGTCCCGTGAAACCCTAATGTTCCAGAATACCAGAAATTCCTCTGCTATTCAGTATGGCTCTTTACTTCTTCCAATTTATGTCAGTGTTATCAACAGTGATATTGTCTCAGAGAATCCACCATGGAGGAAAAGAGCAGCAAATATTCATTGCTTGTTTTCCAGCTCCAGATGGCTTCTCTTATGGTGGCTCTTTTGGAGAGCTAAGATCCACCTGCCTGGAGGAGTTTCCCCCAGCTTTTGATTTTGGTTCCTATCTGGATACGCTTTCTCAGGTCAACGTCATGTATCCGGATTCACCTCCACGGTAAGCCCTTTTCTAAGATTCTGAGTGTTATACTCCTGCACTTGCAAAGCCTGTTGAAGAAGAAAATAAAACTGCTAGACCTATACCCACTATAAAAAGGCAGGTCACAAACTCTTAAGTACAGACAGACTTTGTTTATTTTAAGTTCAAGATTTCCTTAGCAGAATATATTTTTACTGAATAATGGCATGTGTACAGCCAATTCTCATTTACTAATATTCACATAAAAATTTATCATATTGATGGCATACGAATGAAACACACAAGTTAAAAATCATTTCTTTTGAAGAAAGATGTTCATAACTAATTTACAAGTCAAAGTTTCACTTCTAGGACAAAAATATGTACTTTTTTCAAGAACTTTCAAGTTACATTTATTACTGATTTCAATTTCAAAGTTCAGATCAGAGTAAACAGAAAAAACAAAAGGGGAGAAACAGAAAAAAAAAAAAGAAGCAGCACAAGACACCTTTAAACCTTTCCGTATCTTTCAGCAAGTCTGACTTCTCAGCTTTCATAACCCCAGTATTCTATCAGAAAGCAGAACTGAAGAAAACATATCATTCTGAAATACCTAGTAATTGTATTTCCTAATTTAGGATAGGGAGAAAATTGTTTGGAATTGTTCATCTTATATCAGTAATCTGTGAAGGAGGATGAGTACCATTTTGGCTGTTTAACCCAAACCTGCTCTGCAGAGCCATTGTTGCCTAGATTGTGGTAGAATCTTTGGAGAAGAGCATCCTTCAAATATCAGACAGTTCTAATTGCCTGGGGAGGTAACATCGCCAGAAGAGTCTCTTTCCGAAGACAGGTATTCCAGAAATGATATAGCAGCTTCTTCCACATTAGCGTGCCTGCATTTACAGGATACAAGAATGGCCATCACAAGTGACAAGAGTCACACTTGAGGCCATCTGTATCTCCTCTGTCTGCCTCATGCACCTTGAGGTTAATAAATGAAGGTATTCAGTTACTCCCTCCAGTGAACCCTCAGAAATAGTTTTAAACAGAACATCACTTCAGGCTTCCTGTAGTGCTGTATCTTACAAACAGCAAAGAATGGTTGAACAGCTGTGCGCTCCTCCCCCCCCCTTTTTTTTTTTCTTCCTTTTAAGCAGACTGTTTCAACTTAAACCAATATAAGACAATCCCTTTTCTGACTGCTTGTATACATATACAGTATGGAGCAAGTCAGTAGTATGAACAAACAATATCTAGATCTTTGTTTTTTCTATCCTATGCATATTCTGCATGTAGGGATGAGGTCAGGAAGGCCAAGGCGCAGCTGGAGCTGAACTTGGCAAGGGATGCAAAGAAAAATAAGAAGGGCTTCTACAGGAATGTCAGCCAGAAAAAGAAGGTCAAAGAAAGCGTACCCCCCTGATAAGCAAGACTGGCAAACTGGTAACAACAGGCAAGGAGAAGGCTGAGGTGCTCAACAACTTCTTTGCCTCAGTCTTCACTGGCAACCTCTCTTCCCACACCTCTCCAGTGGATGCACTGCAAGATGGGGACTGGGGGAGCAAAGTCCCTCCCACTGTAAGATAAGATCAGGTTTGTGACCACCTGAGGAACCTGAACATACATAAGTCTATGGGACCTGATGAGATGCATCCCAGAGTCCCGAGGGAGTTGGCTGATGTAGTTGCCAAGCCACGCTCCATGATATTCAAAAAGTCATAGCGGTCAGATGAAGTCCCCGGTGACCAGAAAAAGGGAAACGTTGCACCCATTTTTAAAAAGGGTAGAAAGGAAGACCCAGGGAACTACCGACACGTCAGCCTCACCTCTGTGCCCGAGATGATCATGGAACAGATCCTCCTAGAAGCTATGCTAAGGCACATGGAGGACAGGGAGGTGATTTGAGACAGCCAGCATGGCTTCACCAAGGGCAAATAGTGCCTGAATAAGCTAGTGGCCTTCTGTGATGGAGTGACTACACCCATGGACCAGAGAAGAGCTAAAGATGTCATCTATCTGGACTTCTGTAAGGCCTTTGACATGGTCTCCCTCAACATCCTTCTCTCTAAACTGGAAAGACATGGATTTGATGGGTGGACTGTTTGATGGACGAGGAATTGGTTGGATGGTCACATCCAATCAGATGGCTCAATGTCCAGATGGAGATCAGTGACAAGCAGTGTCCCTTAGGGGTCTGTGTTGGGACCAATACTGTCCAATATTTTCTTCAATGACATAGACAGCAGCATCAAGTGCACCCTCAGCAAGTTTGCAGATGACACCAAGCTGAGTGGTACAGTTGACACGCCTGAGGCATGGGATTCCATCTAGAAGGACCTGGACAAGCTTGAGAAGTGGGCTCATGTGAACCTCATGAGGTTCAGTAAGGCCAAGTGCAGGGTCCTGCACCTGGGTCAGGGCAACCCCTGCTGCTGTCAGTACAGGCTGGGGGATGAGGGGATTGAGAGCAGCCCTGCCCAGAAAGACTTGGGGGCACTGGTGGATGAAAAGCTGGATGTGAGCCAACAATGTGTGCTCGCAGCCCAGAAGGCCAACCGTTTTCCAGGCTGCATCAGGCTGCATCAAAAGAAGCGAGGCCAGCAGGTCAAGGGAGGCGATTCTGCCCCTCAGCTCTGCTGTGGTGAGACTCCACCTGGAGTACTGCATCCAGCTCTGGAGCCCTCAGCACAGGAAAGACATGGACCTGTTGGATCGCATCCAGAGGAGGCCACAAAAATTATCAAAGGGATGCAACACCTCTCCTGTGAGGAAAGGCTGAGAGAGTTGGGGTTGTACAGCCTGGAGAAGAGAAGGCTCCAGGGAGACCTCAATACAGCTTTTCAGTACTTAAGGGGGCTTATAAGAAAGATGAGGACAGACTTTTTAGCAGGCCCAGTAGCCATAGGACAAGGGGTAATGGTTTTAAACTAAAAGAGGGTAGATTTAGACAGGACATGAGGAACAAATTTTTTACAATGAGGGTGCTGAAACACTGGCACAGGTTGCCCAGAGAGGTGGTAGATGCCCCATCCCTGGAAATATTCAGGGTCAGGTTGGACAGGGCTCTGAGCAACCTGATCCAGTTGAAAATGTCCCTGCTTATTGCAGGGGGGTTGGACTTGATGACCTTTAAAGGTCCCTTCCAACCCAAACTATTCTTATGATTTTATTACAAAGTCATACTACATAATAAATGGATTTTTAGAGATGGTGTAAATATTTTAGCAGAAAGCTCACATGTGAAAAATTACTCTGAGCCTAGCATCTAAATTTGTAGAACTTCATATAAATCCACTTAAAAATTTAGACTGGTTTTTGGACCCACACCCACGAGTCTTTACTAATAAAAGCCAGCCAGCTGACACCCAAGCAACAGCTTGATTGGGCATTTGGCCAGATTTCTGAGAACAAGCTCAGACTCCTGTGAACAAGCTCTGAGAACATATTTCTCTAGCAGACAGGTCTCCTAAGATTAAGCCAAAGGTTGCTCCATTTCCAGTTTGAAACAGGCCCAAAGATAGATTTTCTACCTCTATAGAGTTCTGTATTTGGAAGGAGAGACGAGTGACACAGGATAGCACTAGATGATCCATGATTTCCTGTAAATTCTCCGTGTACTTCTGTAACAAGCCTGGCACAAGTTAACTGTCTTGTGTCCTACCTTGTTCTAAGAAACTATTCTGGGACATCAGTACTAGGATCAGAGAGACATAAAGGTGTCCAACCACTGCCTCCTCAAGATTCCCTTCTGGGCTGAATGGACTGCATCCCTGAGGGGCCCAAGATCTGATTCTGCTCATCCCAGTAATTGCAGTTCTGCATCACAGGTCAAAAGTAAAGATTATTATTAACGGTTTTGCTGTTTTCTCACTGCTACCATAGTGAAATATTTTAGAAAAAGTAGCTTTGGTAAATCATTAAAGTCTTACTAAGTTTTACATCTTAGCAACACTACTTAGAGAAAACTTCAGGAGAAGTAGAGCTTAGCAGATGGCTGAAAGCAAAGCTATGTGGAGAGACATTTAAACTGACTATTAATACATTATATAGTCCATTGTAACTTTCTGTTCAGAAAAGCATTGGTTGACAAGCATTGTATGAATACATTGCATTATGTAAGAGCCTGAAAAATTTCTGTATAGCTACCTTTACACTCTCCTCTGTGGCATAACACTAAAGTGTATTTTTTCTAATTAGTAGAGCATGGACATTATTTGGACTGATGGGCATTAACAGCAGGAAAACTGACTGTCAGACATGGCCTTGAAGCATAAACAAGACATGCTTGACCTTGTGCATTTAAAATTTTAACTCACTGGGATCAATCTTGTTACATATGATAATGTTTTAAAGAGCAGGTTTACTGAAATGTAGCACTGGCTAAATTAATGCAATTCCTCCTTCTAATTCATGCTGTACAAGATGTAATTTAAAGCTAAACTAGCATGCCCAACAGCTAATAACACAACTGTAGCATAAACAGAACAGAAGTGAAGAGCAGCAAGGAAAGCAACTGCATTGGCAAAAAACTCTCAACACATATTTGAAGTGAAAGAATTCAGCATCCTGCTGCCACAGGCAGACACCAAGGCATTAGCTTCATTTAACCACATTGTTCTAATACAGCCTGCAAGAGGCAACAGCTTCACGTCACTGCATACTAGGTGCTGTGGAGCTGAGCATTCTTGAACATACCATTTTTGCTAAAACCATACTTTCTGACATGATTTCAGTAGAAAGCACGACACCTCTATTTGGCCAAGAGGGCGATTGTAATCAGTCTAGAGTGTTTTCATTAGATTTTGCAACTGGGCTTTAAAGCATGAAATGAGTGGAAAAGGCATTTTAGGAGAAGGCTGATGAAACAGAGTTAAGAGCACCTATTTCTATGGCTGAGGAAGAGCTAACTGCTCAGGATTGCCCACTCTCAATTCTCCAGTTGAACATCCAATACAAAATACTATTTATATATATAAAAACTTTAATTAAGAAATTAATTTATGAAAATGTATTGGGATGTTAATAACTTAATTGCTTTGACATCTAAATCAGAAATTTCATTTGAGGCTCAATTTGATTATCACCATAGACACTTCCACTAACCACTTCCTCACATTAGATTTTACATTAGATTTAGGGGAATACCATACACATAGTTTTGTCGTTATCCTGCCATAGTTGCAGGATGGTTACAGAGAACCATTTGGTCAATTTGTCGAGTTTTGTCAAAATATACAGTGCTCCTATCCATAAACATCCTTCTAGGACAATTAATGACTTTCTAATGAACTGCAGATCTCTGTTAGCATCTGTCAGATTGATTTTATATGAGGTGTAGAAGGGAGACGTAAAAACAAAATACAGTGGGTATGAAACAAGCAGTTTCGAGGTATTAGGGGTGTGTATTTTAGAGCCTATTTCTAACACATACATATACTTGTAGCAGTGATGGAAGTTAATGTTTCATAGTATGTGTTACCAGAAATGGCAAAGTATTTGTTTTTAAGAAATTTCAGTCATCTGAGAAATATGATCCAGGTGATCTAGCAATGATTCTAAACCGCAGAATTATTCTGCCCCCAAATTAGGAAACTTGAACAAATTCAACCAGGACAAAATCCAAGAAAAATCTCTCTGCCACAGTTTGTAACTATCATCATAGTAAATATGACTTTGAAAGAAATACTAGAAAGCCTGTAAATCAAGTATTTGCCAGTTTGTCCAACATTCACTGTGATGATATGAGTAAAATCATCTAATTGAATTTTTAGGATCTTTAAACTTTTAAGAAGAATCAAAGAAAAAAAAAAATCAAGATTATTACTTGGAATTATATAGCAGTCAGCAGACAGTTAATCAAAAAAGTCTTCTGGAGTTTGATCAAGATGTCTGTAGTTGTGTTTCTACATTTCCCAAACACATTGCTGATGTGCTGATTGTTGATCCATGCTGTTGACACTGTGAGGTTAATACCTCTATAGACAGAAGTCACGAGCTCGTGCTTGTGTTCACTGTGCCCAGAGTTCATTGTAACACACACACTTACAGTGAGCTTCCCTAATTATCTTTTTATATGTACATAATAAGAAAGCTGTTTAAAAATAATTTGAGCTTACATGTTTTAAATGGCTTGAAGTGCGGTACCAATCAAGGACCAAGTAAATTAAAAACAATTGCATTTTCTTGATGACAGTTGCTAAAATCCAAACAATGAGATTTGAGGTTCCCTGCATGAAAGAAATTTTATCAACTTTTCACCTTTTGGCCAGAGGAAATGCATTTCACCCTACTCAACTAAGTGCTTTTGCACTCCTTAGTGATTGGATGTTAATGCTATGTACAGAGCTTTAGGCAACCAAGGTTATTGCCTTTTTCATCTGTGACTCATGACTGTCTAATACAGAACATCATTGAGGAATGACTCTTCAGCAAGATGGAGGGATTTAGCTTCAGGAAAAGTTTTAATGGAAGCCACAAAAGTCCTCTCTATTTCACATTGAAACGTGTCCTGCAGGTCACCCATTATCCTAGTATTCATATTAGAACACATTGGGGTTTTTTTTTGCTTGTTTGTTTGAAGTGTGCTCACTACCTCATCTGGTCATCTTGCCTAATCTATATTGGATCAATTCTGAAGAAAATTGTCTTGTTTAGGCTTGATAAATTCCAGTACTCTTAATACCCATGTTCAGTCTGCATTGTCTAAACAGGCAAACCCATCTAAAAATTACTTTAAAGGGGCAAAAGGAAATGCTCATGTCTTAAAGACAGACCCTAATATGAAAACCAAAAAACACCAAACTACTTAAGGTACTTTCTTTTCCATCCCCCACTTCTGAGGAAGTAAGTTAGCCATAGCAGAGGGAAGAAGGCTTGAACCAGCTTCCTAGATTTTCTTGAAAGATAGAATTAGGCTTGCAGGAAACTAACATAAAAACATGGTATGTTGTGCTGTAGTCCTTTGCCAAGGCCACTTCTCCTGCAAGCATGCAAGGTAAGTAGCTTTTGGCACATTACAATGACAGTTGGCAAAGCATGAGATGGACATTTGTGGTTAAGTTCAGATCTCACTTTGATACCCTCATTGAGATTTCCAGTCAGTAACATAAAAAGTACCATTGGAAATATGACAGTATGAAGTCCGCTGGAAATGATGATATGAGATAAAACTCTCAATTCTTTCAACTCCAAATTCTGAGCAACTAGACCCTCAAACGCCCCTCCCTTCACATCCTAGTGCTGTTCCTAATTAATATTAGATAGAGAAGCAAGTTAATTGCTTTTTGACTAGTTAGTTGCTCTCTGCTGTGAGGGGATTTCTACATAACACCCACATTTCACAGCCCATCTAGGGAGCACAGGGAGATTACCTTAGTGACCTTAGTGCCTGACTTTAAGCCAGCCCTTGAGAGGCCAGGGCGTGCAAGTGAGATCCCAACAAGTGTGTCTAGGCTAGTATTTCAGATGTCTCCAGTATATCTCCAAACAGAGCTCTGCCCTAGTGAGGTTCTCGGCTGATGTGAATGCACACACCAGCGGCAGCACCCTCAAGTTATATCTGTGGATGGAAAGGTTTTCAATCAAGCTGCCTTCATCTTGCTATTTTCTACTAACGGATAATCCTTCAGGAAGCCATTTCAGTCAAAGGAACTTCTGCAGTTACCCCATCCAACCTCTGCTACTGCAAGTAATAATTTTTAATAGAAGTTTACCTATTCCATAACAGAGTTTGCAAGGACCTTTTGTCCCCATTATACTCATTCCGGAATATGCAAGGGCAGACCTAATTCCTAATTATTATAGCAATCTTCTTATTTCCAGCTTGAATTTGTTTACAGCCATTTTATTCCAGCTTATTTTTGTGGCATTTCCATTCCTCTTAAATACCCGTGCCTTTCTCTTTACTCACTTCTATTTGTAGTAAAAAATCTTCTCACACCTCAGCCTGCATGTTGTGAGGCTAAGGCACAAAGTTCTCTTAGCTTTCTGTCATTGAAAATATCTGTTGGGACGCTGTATCGCCTGACCAGCCTTTCTCTACACCTGTTCCAGTTTCACTCTAGAAGTGCAAACTTTTGCTGCGTATAACACAAAAAACCCTGCAGCAGTGAAAGCAGAAAAACCTGATGAAAGAGAGGCACCAAGCATTTCTAACCAGAAATTTATTGTGCCATGCAGAATAATCACAGCTTAAATCTGTTAAAGTCATTAAAAATAATACTGGGGGGGGGGGGGGGGGGGGAAGTATTATTCTTCTCTAATTTCCCAGTAGTTAGACTTTCTGTTGTGTACTGCAGCTAGTATTTCCTTCACCTGCTCAGAATCCATTCCTAGAATAATTAAAGCAAAGCCCTTTCTACGATTATGATCCTAAAACATGTCAGATGGCAAACTTCCTCAAATATTAGTAGGTCCTAAGCATTTCTGCTGACATGCAAAAATTGGTATTATTGTTTAGAACCCTGTTTGTGAATTAACTCCATGGCTTGAGAGGCTACAAGAGATTATTTCGAAATAATTTGTCTTAACTGATTATTGTTACTCAACCAATGCCCATAGCTTCACTGTCATTTACTGTATAACAGTTACAGGAATCCAGAGACTAAAAACACTGCTTATGATCAATTGGTTCTTTATATATATAAATTAATGCCAGGCCGAAACATATCATATAAAATCTTCATCACAGAATGACTAATTTTATTTAAAAAATTTATTTTAACTGTTTAAAGCTGCACAATTACGTTGAAACTATATTATATCAGTTTCAAATGCTATCTGGTATATCTTCTCATGAAAACGCTGTTTACATTTAATTTCATTTTTCATCTAGAATATTTATTCATCAAAGTGTCACAACTTTCTCAAGATTATTTTGACACATAGTGCAGAATAAAGATCCAGACTTTTAGCGCTTATTAACACAAATATTCCTATTGTAGTTGCAGGGAATGGGAAATTCCAGAAATAACTATGAGCAAAGGCAGAAAAAAAATAATTCCAGGTTTCCTGCCTCTTCCAGGGTTAAGTAACTTAACCCTCAGATGTTTCCTTGAACAATACCTTGGTCTACATATTTTACTATTTAAAAACATTAAAATAGAAAATAAGTGTTTTGTGTCATGGTTACCTACTCCAAGATCAGGCAGGCACCTTGGAGTTGCTTTTACCACATCTATGGGAGCTTAAAAGTCCATTAAGTTCGGAGATCAGTGCCACTCTACAGCTAATAAAGGGAGAAAGGTTCCTCCAGAGTACTTTAAGACGAGTTTCCCCCTTGTTTAAATAGCCGCATTTCAAACATGTGACAAAACATTCCCAGAAAATACTCCAGTGATTTTACAGAGCGTTGGATCACTCCTTCAGGACCATGTCTTGGCTGACATTGCAGGCTGCTGTCTCTAGGTGTTGCATGTTTGTTACTTACCCCCTCACCCACTGTCATTTGGGATCAGTCATACTAAAAAGATCTCATGTCTATCCAGGCCCAGAGACAGACAGATTTTTATTTCATACTAACACAATAACTAGGAGGACTAAAACTGCACAGGGGGCAGCACCACTTAACTAGATTTGCTTATTCTATCATTTTCTTAACTCCTAGGCCCCAACAGTTTGGGTGTTTCTTTTTCAATAAAGAAAGATGTTTTGGCTCTTCATTCTAAGTCACTGTTCAAGAATTAAATTAAGTGAATGCCTGAGACAAGCAGCAAAATGGATTAGATTACTATTCTATGAAAATAATAAGCTAATGCTTAATAAATCACTCACAAAGCATGCAAAGGAAAAGTCAAAATATAGTCAGTAAATGCACCTAGTATGTCAAATGGAAACTATCAGTATCAAAAATAAACCTAGAAAAATATCCTGTCTTGTTACATATGTCACTATAAGAGCAGTTCTGTCAAAAATTATACATTCCCTCATGGTAGTTAAACATCACCAAAGAATATATGTATTCTATGAAAAACACCTCAAAGGAAACGCGGCCAGATTTCCAAGCTGCTGTCCTACAAACCCAGCTGTTAGTAGATTGCACAAGCAGATACAGCATCATCAGCTGAACTGCTTATATGGTCAAACACATCTTTTTTTTTTTACTTTGATCCTCCTTTTAGAGAGTTACAGCGTATTTATTCTAATTTCAGCTTTTCTTTATTAGGTGACAACATCATATAAACATACTTTGTGTTCTTTTCATGATAGCACAAACCTGTCAGCACATGCATTTTCCAGATTTGATGATTCTGTTTACCATTATTAAAAGAATACAGTAGGTCATCAGGAAAATGGAAACAATGTAACAGAAGCAATTTTAGTAGAGACTAACACATAACAAATGAACAAAGTAAACAAAAAGACATCTATTTCACAAAGAATTCTTCATTCCCCAGATTTGCCTTTTTTTTCCACTACCTATTGTTTGCATATTAAAAAATTCTGTAAGTAGAACCTTCTTCTTTACCCAGAGAGTAGGTCTTAATTTATGAATGACAGCTAGTTAAATAAGCTCTTTTGGGTTTCCTTAGCAACAAACCTATCCTAATACTCATTGCAATGAGATCTGACAAATTCATGAAGTTATTCCGAGTGTCCCCCCCGCAACATTCTGAGTCAACAAGGTCAGCTTGAAGAGCTGCTGTATTTTTTAAGCAACATTCTTCTCTTTGCAGATCACATTTATATGCAGCAAGATGATGTTAACAGACATCAGCCCTCCTTGCCTTTCCTAGTATAATTATCCCTTAAAAACTCAGTAGCATAGTCTACAATGACAATGAAGTTATTCTACCAAAAAAAAAAAAAAAAAGACAACCCCTTCCTTTTCATGACTGCCTGTGAGATACACTGAACCTGAATACAATTTTAAAAAAATAATGGATTAAAGCTAATTCACCACAAGTACTGTAGCCAAGGATTTTTTTCAGAGCTGAAAAATAGACCTATGATATTCATGAGATGAGTTCCTGTGGTCCATTATTAAGTTATGGTAACATAATACTTTTCAAAAGCACTTGCTTTCTTGACTAAAAGGATTTTCCTATGACTACTGTACTGAACTTCAAGGATCACCTACTTTTTACATGTATAATGACTTCACAGAACTGAATCTCTCAGATAAAACATAACTAGCATTGTATTTTTTGCAAGAGACTAGCAAGTATTTTTGTTTTTCCACTTAAGTCATGCAAGCTCCACGCTCTTGCATTTTCAGTTGCAAAACACATATATATACACACTTACATATGTAGATGTCATTCCCTTAGCAGTTACTGAGGTTGCACTTTTATGACAGGGCTAAGAAGTTCTGCCTGTGAGCTGTAGTCTAAGACCTACCCCACTTCCTCCATCTCTTATACTTCTACTTCCCTTGTGTTGCATCAATGCCTGTTGGACTACACTGTGAGCTTCCAACTTAGGTAGCTAAATAGAAAACCAGCCCAGAAGACACAACACACACACACAAAAAAAATCAAAACAAACCAACAAAAACCTCCAAAAAACCCACACACAGAAAACATGCACACAACCTTTTTGCCTATTTAGCTCCAGATTGGAGATCATCATTTCAAAGAAGTAGTGCAAGGAACATAGTGGGAGTATGCAACAGGGCAGGGGACACTTCCTTTCAATGACGTGGATGTTGGCTCATCTTGAAACCACAGCTTTACACATCACTGAGCTTTACAGCTGCCACATTCGCAGATGAAATCAACAGCATTAGTTACCGTGCCTAAGTGACTTGCACACAGCAGTACAATTTTAATATTAGGAATCATCATTACTGATTGCTATGGATGCTCTGCTTCTTTTTAGTGGTAGCCATCATTACATAGTACCTCGAGGCCCCTCTGGTATCAAAATCTCTATACTAGCTGATGAGAAAGCAGCTGCTTCATTCTATTCTAGTTTGCACTGTTTGCAAGTAAAAAGAAAGAAAGAAACCTAAAAGCTGTGTCAAAGGTGCAGACCTCGCACTGCAGGACATTTTAGCAGTACCACTTAGTTCATGATACACACCTCATTGCAGTAAAATGCAAGAGTCCATTCGCCTCTTCTCAAACATTAAGCTTTTTAAGCATTTTAAGGCAACAGTAAGGATGTAGTCCAGTATCACTCACACCAATACACGGTAATCAATAATCAACTGCAAGAAATGATTGCTATTACAATTTTTTGTAAGTAATCCTTTAAATCTTTTAACGAATGATTTTCCAACCACCAACATAGAGGGACAGTGGGTGCCTGTCAAACGGTGTATTACTTATCTTAAGATACTTGCTTGGAATCCTCTAATAAAAAAAAATATCTGGTAAATACTAGATGCATAAGTTTACATATTATGGTCTCTTTGAAGGAGAGTCTGAGCTTTCCTGTCTGTAAAATAAAAGTCATGCTTATAGTTTTGATAATTCATTAGTTATACTACAGGAATACCTCTATAACAGCACTCTGAAAGCACAACCAAATTACAGAGACTGTTAAACAGAGGGGAAAAAAACCCCCAAACAAACAAAAACCAACCAAACAAAAAAAACACAACCTCAAAACACTCAGAAGCTAGGGGAAAAAATACAAAGTTAAAGTTGCTTGTACGACCTTAATTCATTTCCTTTCTATCCTCAGTAGAAAATGCTAGGAACCTTATCTGTAGCCTCCACTACTGGTATCATAGCAATAGCTGCCTGCAACGTCAGCATTACAAGCAAAAATACCAGGCTTAGAAGAGAACATGAGAAACTGAATATCAAGATCATAAATCGCTAATGAAATACAATAAGTCGTTAAAAAAAAAAAAAAAGCTATTTGAATGATTTGCAGTTGCCTCCTTGGTGATAATGATCTGTATGTACAGTTGTGAAGGTGCCAAAAAGTTACTTAATTGAAAATCTGGCATGCGTTCCTTACTGCCCTATTCAATTTTTAAAATGTGAACTTAATTGCCAAAAATGAGAGGGGGAACATTACTTGCATTGGAGTTTGGAGAAAAAGAGGGAATTATTTTTTTTATCCATCATATATATGAAGAAAAAATGCCCTAACACTAATATGTTGATATTCAGAACTAAACACTAGAATGCCAGGTCTTGAATACCATCATTTGCTACCCATTTGTCTTGATGCTTAAAAGTCTCCTTCACAAAAGATAATTTTGCTATTTATCCCACCAAGCATTTTAGTTCTACAGAGCTGACCTACTGTCCATGAAAGATATTAAATTAAATCCAAGGGAAAGAAATGCAGATGATCAGATAACAGCTGTAAGTAGAAGGTTCATACTGTGCCCATTTCTCCTCTAGGTCTGTGGCAGATTTCCCTTGCACTGGGCCCAGGCCCAGAATCAGCAGACGGAGAAGCTTCTTCCCTTTTGTGTCTCAGTAAAAAGATTCAAAATTTTCCACCTTGAAACTCACATTACTGTGGGCTTTTCAAAACTGAAACTCTTTTACTATGGTAACAGGACCCAGTAGGTGCTCTTCATTAGCCTGATTAAGTCAGTCAAAATCTGTGGAAAGATTTTAAATAAATTCACTGGGCTTTGGGTCAGCAAAATGTAAATTAAGATGCAGCTCATAGTAAGTAATCCTGCAAAGGGTGGCTCTCCCTTTCCTCTCACTGAGTTCACGAAGAGTTGAGGACATCAGGTTCTCAATCTCTGACTGAGGTCTAAGATCTTTTAAAAGAATATCGGGTATGCTTGAAAGTTTCAGTGGGCTTTGTAGAGGCTGGACTTAAATCTTTTCCACATGCTATACAAAAACAATGCGACTTCCTACGTGCTGGGATTTGTTTCTGAAGTATCTAATAGCCCTATCCAGGATCTTCAGAACAGAGTTATGTTTCTAAATACCATTCCTTCTGATGGGGAAATAGAAATTTTCTAGTCTGAATTTAAAACCATTGTCCTCATGAACACAAAAGGGAGGTAAGAATAAAAAGACCTGTGGATATTTGAGTTATTTAGTAACCTAGTACTAAGATTTCACTTTCTTACCTTTCCCTTCCCCAAAAACCACTTCCATCACCTGGATTAGGAACAATACCATCAAAATCATCAGGAGTGCTCTGAGGGAAACATATGACTGAGTGCAGCAAACCAAGTATTTTTCTAAGGCAGGGCCCATGGTTAGTTGCAGATCTGAGCTCACGCTAACCAATGCAAGCTGCCCTGCTGCAAGCTTCTTACAATCTACAAGTAGGGTTTATTAGCTTGGCAGTAATGCAATTACAGGGGGCAGAATGACTGCCTGCAGTCTACTGGGAAGCCATATGCCAAATATCCTAAGTTTCAGGAAATATCCGAGATCTTAATAGCTCTGCAGTTCGTGTGGTTGAGGAAATGGGTTCTTAATTTGTCTGGCTCCAGTAGAATTGTTTTTCTGTTAACTGAGTAGGTGAAGGGTTTTTTGTTTGTGGGTTTTTTTGTTTGTTTTTTTTTTAAAACAGGAAACATTGTCTCCTTCAGAATTGGATTTAAAATGATCCTGAAACAGTTAAACAAGGCAGCTACAAACAAAGCAGATCCAACACTTAAGATCACGATGTTATGACTCTTCCTCACTTTTGCCTGTAGCCAGGAAAACAGGACCTTCCTTGAGACCACTAGACCTGGGCTGGTTTGATAGCAAAAGCAGTCAGCTTTAGTTTGTGGACAAACAGGTGATGCCAGGATAGGCAGACAGTAGGCCACCCAGATAACAGACCAGACTCACCAGTTCTGGTTCAGCCCTCCTTGGGGCCACATCTGCAGAGCCCTTAGGCTCAGAGGGCTGGGTAGTCCCAGCACAGCATGGTACAAACACACGGAGCCTGCTCATGTCCGCTCTGTCCGTTCCCAGACCCTTCCTTCAAGGGAGGACGTGGGAAAACAGAAGCACAAAGACACAGTGGTCTATCCAGGCTCACCATTTACCCCCATGGGCCTCCCTAGGCTATGCAGTCCAAGCTCCTATCTAAGATGCCTACCTGCATTCACAGCAAGACAGCAAGCACTGAGCACGGTAGTGGAGTGAGCAGGTAATAGTTTCCCCTGGCTCTAGCTTGGTGGCACAGACAGAACTACAAGGCCTGCATAGATCTGAGCTGGCTGTTCATGGAAACCCCACAAATAGGTCTGTCCTCATTTTCGGGAGGAACATGACAGGGAGTCTGCAGAGTCTCAGAATGACCAGTATGAGTCTGTCAAGATTATTCATCACAGCTCTGCACCTCAGCAAGAAATCCTGCTGCCCCTGCCAGCACAAATCTGCAACCCAGACAACCCACCGCATGTAACTGCTGGCTGAGCACCAGAAACCTGGGAACCAGGAGGACAGCATTTGATGTGATGTTCTGCTTTAGACTCCATCTAAAGCTCTCTATACATTATTTCATAACTAAAATGGCAACACCACTTCCTTTTTCCCCCAGCCATTTTCTAACTTAGCTACTTATAAGCAGCTGAGAGCGGGAATGAACCCCCGCGGTGCTGCACTCACGGTGACTGGTGCAGCGTGCACAGCTTTGTGTGAGCCAGCAATGTCACTCCTCCCGCTCCTGCGTACCCGGCTGTGAGGAGCTGGGCTTATCCCCAGGCACCTCAGCTGAACAGTGCTGCCACAGATGTTACTTTCATGCAGGAGGATAGGGTCTGAACTTTCACTAAGACCTCTGGGATTATCTTTAGGTATTTGGAAATGTGCTTTTAAGTATTATGCTCTCGAGTGTCTCACACAGCAGGGTAAGCAGGGATGTGGGTTGAGGAACAAAACACCAAACGATCCTTTTCTTCTCACTTTACCTGCCCCTGTTATGCTGAAAATAATGTACTATGGCATTTTTCACAGGAATGTAATGACAAATTCTTTTTTTCTTTCAGCTACGATGAATGTGTGGGGCCAGGAGCAACTCAAATCTATATTCCCACAGATGATCCCCCCCCATATTCTCTTACAGACCCTTGTCAAAGAAATGAACTATCTGTAAACATTAGCCTAGAAGAGGAAGCAGCATCTGGGACTACAGGACAGGCTGCAAATTATGCAGTCAGGCTGCAGGACTTGCAGCAGCCCATTTCATCCATCTCTTTGTCATCTCTTACTTTGGAGGCCGCTCCCCTGTATGAGACAGTGGTGTGTGAACAGAATATCCCCATCCCACTTGTTCCAATGGAAGTACTGAAAAATTCTTCCACTGACTATCAGACTCTTCTGAACCAAATCATGTGAATAAAAGTGGCTCTTTCCTTCAATTCTTCTGAAGAACTCAGACCAACAAAAACATTTAAATGGAAGAATAAAACCTGTGAAAGTTTTACCTATTTTATATCTTTAAATGGGGATGCAATGGGATTTTATTTTTTACAGTGAATTTTGAAAGTTTACCTAAGCTTCCCTGTTTGTGCTTCAAAGTGGTCCATGACATCACACAGCGTAAAAAAGCAGCAGTGACAAGCAGTGCACCCAACCTTTTTGAAGCATTTCAAACCACATTGCAATCAGCCATTTTTAATGTTGATACATGTTATCCAGTCAAGCCTACTTGTTGGTTTTATGATACTTTGCATGTTTTAGAGCAGAAGGAAAAAGAAGAGCATTTTGTTGTCTTTGTAGGTTTCACTAGTACATTTCATTCAGTGTCTTGGCAACAAAGCATTTTTAAATAATTCTTTGTCTAAATATGTATTTCAGTAGACAGAGACAGAACACTGCCTGCAAAACATGACTATCAGTAGCATACAGGAGCAAAAGAAAAAGGAGAATAATATTTTGATAATCACATTTTTCCTTTGGAAAGCCGGGCCAGTACCAGGCTTTCCAGACCATTGCAAAGCCTGCTGTAAGTCTTCCTCAAAAGAAACTAGCGGCAAGTGATGGAGAGGTGGCAGTGGATCCCCAAACACCAATTGGCTTTACCTATGGAAGCTGTACTACAGCTGCTTGCAGGCCTGGGAGCTGCGTGCCCTTCACGGGAACATGATATAGCCAAGGGAAGGGCAATGTCTGGAATCCCAGAGGATGCTTCATGGCAATTCCCACGCATGTTTGCTTTTTCAGGCACTAACTGGTCTCTTTCTCCAGTAGGGAACCTGCAGTGTTACAAAGGACCTTGACCTCTAGTAGTTGCATTAGTGTGATGTAAATAATAGATGCTGGACTTGGCATGCACAGTAACAGAGAACCTCAATTTGTGCGGAAACCTCTTTTATTAGGCATGATCCCTTTTACTGAAATTTTGCTACCCACGAATCTAGCTTTTGTTCATAGACCCAGACTTCTCACACATTCATGTGGTAAGCGTATACAAGTTGGAGATGTGCACTAGCAGGAACAGCAGAGGTAAACTGCAGATGTGAGAGTTTAATCTTACATGGTACACAAGCACCTATCTCCACATAAGGACTCAACTACGTCTTCAACCAGTACTAGTTATCAGAGGCTCATTTCCACTAAATCTCTTAAGAGGCATTTTCACTGAAGAAGAAAAAAAAAATAATTTTTTTTTTTACGCTGATAAAATGGGCTTCAGTTTACTACCCCCACTGAAGGATGTGTAAAAATGAGTATAGTAAATACATAATTGTGTTTAAAAGGAAGCATCATCCAAATTATTAAAATTGCACTTAGATTTTCTGTAAATACTAAATAATTTTCAACTGTAATCATCATTCAACATTCCAAAGATTGACACAATTATAATTAATACTTAGATGGGAAGTAATTATATGGTTCTTACTGCTGTATAAATTATACCATTACTGAGTCATATGCACATGATAAGGTAAGGTAAGTATGCATTTTTTTGCTAAGTAGATGAGAATAAGTATGTATTTTGCTAAAATAGCAGAATTCTTTTGCAGTTCAGCAAAATTTTCAATATTCTCAGTATACTATACCCAAACCAACAAAAATTCACAATTTTGCATTGCAAAACTGCTAGCAGGCATTGCCAGAATGTAGGCTATATTCCACAGAATTATTCTGCTGTATAAAGTCCTAGTGTAAACAGTTTTGCGGCATGCTAAGTATCCTGCAGTAAGAGAAGCAAAACTCTACACCATCCATTAAGGGCCAGAAATGGAAACCAACATAGAAATATACCAGTCAGTTTTATTGGCAGGAAAATAAGAAGGAAAGCACAGACATTTATTTATGCAGAATGGGACATGTTTTCATAGCTGTGTCTTCCTGCAGCTCCTGGACATCTGCCTAGAACAGGGTAAAGCACTGGGACCAGACCTGCTTACTTCAGGCTGCTATTGGGGAGGTGGAGGGAGAAATCTAATAAACAACTATTAGAAGGCAAATGTGATTCTACTTCCGCTCCCCCCAAAAAGTGAGTCTCTCTTTTACCTATAACATGGCAAACCTGAAGGTTCTTCTGAAGACAAGAACAGAGGGCTTCTCACATCTGGCAGGCAAGCCTCTACTCTGTTAGAGATGCTTACAGTTTCTGTGCATTTTGGAAAATCCTTTCAACCTGCTTGGCTTTTAACCTGACAGGGATTTTAAGACCTTCTGCTAACTTTCTATCTGTGGTTTACAAAATAAACTACTTTTAAGTAGGCCTCTGATGAAAATGGGAGATTTGTACTTTACCTCATGATAGAAATGCATTACTAACATTATAGAAAACTAATCAAAAGTCTTCATTTGCTAAGTTATGCATCCTTAGCATTGCAATCTGGATTGTATGTAGCAGCATTACTTACAAATAGCTGTCTACTCCCTCTTGTGGTATACTGCTTTATAAAGTCAAGTCATCTAGTTATCACTCTACACAGAGTTCATGATGAGGGACATCAAAATAATCCCCGCTTCTTTGTCACATGGATGTGGAAGCCAGCCAAAACATACAATTCCATACTGTAGCATTTTTCTAAGTTACCACTAAACAGGTTATGTCATTCATTATAAACAAATATCTTTAAAAAACTGTGAAGTCAAAGGAGAGTATGCTACCTTCAGTGATACCTTACCACAATCACTTGTAGGAGTGGCTTAGAATTTTCTACTCTTGCTAATCTTTTTCACTAGGTGATATCCAACAAAGTTGTGGGGGAAAAAAAGCTTATAAATCCAACCCATATACCTCTGCAAACAGACAATACTACATAGGGAAGTTTATAGCTCTAAAGCTGCTCTGACAACTTCTGCTGCTACTACTGGAACAGTGTTGAGATTTCTTGTAATGATGCAGTAAGAACATTATTTCATTTCTTGAAAAATATTTATGATCCCACATAAATCTCAAAGTTGATCGGGTGTCTCCTGATGCTCCTTTTAAGAAATCTATATCCTCCTATCAGATTTTATCCTAAACTCTTGCCTAACTATAATGCCAGTTCCAAAACAGGCTTAACACAGGCCTTTCTTTTATTATGTGATTAATATCAGAAAGAAACTGTTCGGACATGCTGTTTCTTGCTATGTGATAACAATACTGTATTTCTGTAGTCATCTCTCTTGCTTCGATTTTTAGTATACTACTCTTTACAAAAAACTTTTAGTAAAGAACATACAAGTATTCAATGTAGCTTCTGTGCTTTTTATTGCATCAGTATCACTTTGGTACTACCCACAGCCCTTAGCCTCCTGTTAATTGGGCAACTAAGCAACTGTTGACTAAGCAGCATCATAGTTCAGCCACTTACACTTGTCAGAGATCACAGGAATAAGCAGCCATGGGAGCAGTCAGCTCTCTCCTGCTCAGGGGATGAGTCAGTGTGTGCCCAGCCAGGATCAGCCCAGCTCACAACAGCAGGAAGGGAAAAGTCTGCAATACTGCTGCAGTGAAAATCGCTACCCTTGAAATACTCTCAGGAGGCATCAGAAACCCCAGAAACATTCATAGGTACTGAAGGTCAGGAGACTGGAAAATGGCAACATACCACCAAGGAGGGGGGGGGGAAAAAAAAAAAAAAAAAAAAAAAAAAAAGACACTGAAGGAAATAACAGGCCAATCTTCCCAGAAATATTCAAATAGATAATTTTTTAGCACAGTGAGATGAGTAACAGTGTATTTCCTGAATGGAAATCATATCAAACTGACCTAACTGATCACGGTACAGTCTGACAAATCATTCCCCTCCTTAAACTAGAGAAATACTCTCTATGTAAAATTATAACCACAGACTTCTGTAAATTAAAATAATAATCATGATACAAGAAAGTATTTACCAATTGCTTTCTGTTAGCTTGAAAGGATGTGTCAGGTGGGATCGCCTATGTCCTAATGAAAATACTGAGCATTGCTGGATTTCAGAGGTTTAAGAGAGAGAATGGACCTATTAAAATCAGCAAGTTACAGTAAACTAGGAGAGGCCTGAGTATGTAGGAGAGCAGGACACAGAGAAACAGCCTGGAAAGAACAAGATGCAATTCAGTGAACACAAATACAATTCCTGCACTTGAGAAACGTAGGCTCAAATTCACGAATGCACGACACAGTTAGACTGCAGGAGCATGTCTGAGAATTAGACTGAGACAAATATGGGCTAACTATGAGCAAATAACTACAAGTAAATAACTACTGGGGGAAAAAAAAAAGCACAACAGCAGCCTGTGAATATAAACAGCACTATTATTCTTAAAGCACTCAAAATAGTTCTCCACTCACTACTGCTCTGTTAGGAACCAGAGTCCAGGCTGAGGCTATACAAGTAAGGTGGCTGACAAACCTGAATGCCTAGAGAAAAGGAATAAAAAGGTTAAAAGGCCTGGTTATTTTTCTTGGTTTTGCATGACAGAGGATAGAAGCTGTTCTCCATTGCCATATAGAAATGGGATATTAGAATTAAGAGGAAACCGACAATTAGTGTTTTATAAATTGTAGAAAGATTACACGTTACCAGGAATGGAAAGGCAAGTTTCAGTCCTCTCCTTATAGTGGAGCTTTCCATGTCCTCTCTTTATTGCTGTCTGACAGTGTCTGACACTGCTTCATGGCCTGGGAATTGGCAGTTGTTCTTTTGTCACTTAATATTAGCAGCTTTCCAAACCCTAGATGTTCTGCCAATACCCTCGGGGAAAAGAAGATTCTCTTAGCCCAGACCACATTAGTGACACTGAGAACTACATGATTTCTAACACCATACTGTTGTCACAGCAAAAAGCTTTCAGTGAAAAAAACCTCATCACCACAATTACATCCAAGCACCTCCAGCTCTAACTCCATTGAAGTGATGTGTTACATGCGAAGTGGGAATTGTAGACAGATCAGAAACTAAATCACTGTTGGGCATTCAGAAAACATGATCTCATGCATCAGAATTTCCTCTCAGCTAGCAAAGTTCGTATTCATTTCCCTTTTCCTCAGCTCACAGTAACGTCTGTTTGAACACTAGCTATTGAACTCATAAGCATACGATAAATTCACAGCTTGGATTTCAGACATGTCCATGTGCGTATATATTCTCCCTCCCGTTAAAGCAAGAAAAAGTAATGAGCAAAATAGCCTCCATACCCAGCAGAGGCACAAAGTTAAAGCTTTAAGGAACCTAGAAGTATCCATGGTGGTCCATTCATGCTTTGGGTCCAATGACTTGATTCTCTTATTTGTTCTCCTGCATCTTCTATCAATATTGTTTAAATAACCCTCCTCCGCCTAAATCAGCCCAACTCCAATGGGAAAAAAAAAAAAAGTCAGGTATATAGCCTGATGCAATTCACTGGATATTGGCATTGTGTCTTTTGAACTCCAGGGAAATGGTAACAATTTGCATGTACAGCTGGAAGCGGCCATTCCTTTCTACTGACTTCCTCTTCTTTCCTAGGACTAATGACCAGGCTTTTGCCTTGCTGTAGTCTTAAAAAAAAAAAAAAATCTTTTTGATAGATTCTGTCTTCTGTTACAGTGAACCAAATACATTCACAATGGAGATATATATTTTTTAATTTAAATTCAAATGACAGTGAAGCAGTGAAAGAACCCTATAAAAATTAAGATCATTTTGTCACAGCTTTGCTCCTAGCAGGATTTTATATTTCTGCAAGAGATTGACATCAGTAACAAACAAAATTAATGCACCCAGAAAAGAGCAAAACTTCTTTGCAAAACATTCCAAAATCTCATTGAAGAAGGAGGAGCAAAATGGGAAACCTCAGCTCAGGGAACTGCAACTGGACTTTCAGGCACCTGGGTCATGGGCAAGTACTCTGCCCTGTTTGCAGTGATGGGATTGGTACCACACACGCACACACCAGGGAAGTGATTAACCATCCCTTTTAGAGAACTGGATTTTAAAGTATTAGGGCCTTAAAACACAGAACATCAATCCCACCCTTGGAGGCTGTGCTAGGAAACTTAATTCAGAAAATAAGAACGCAGTGATAGCTAGATAGATGAGACAACTCAGCATTTATTGTATTATGCAAATATGGTTTACTGAAAAGTGAAACACTCAAAAGAAACAGCAACAAAGCAAAATTCCCTGTATCATTCTACTAAAACACACCAGGCTTTAACAAAACACAGCTATTCTATATGTTAATGAGAACTGCAAAGGCTGAAGACTCCAACCACCCCCGTGGGAGCAGGTGTGCAAAAACACAAAATCCAACCCTCTCATTTGGGTCAATAAAGTTTTACATATGGCGAGAAGAGAGCTGAGCTGCCTGCAGGCACCCTACTAAGAGCACAGCCAAGCTTGTTGGTGTGCATGCACATATGGTAGGGGAGGAAACTCAGACATTGCAACAGATGGCCAGATGGCCTCAATTTAACATGTGGTGATAGTATGGGGATTTGTCCCCCCTTCCCTCTTGGCTAGATCAGCAATTTTTCTACAGCAATTATCCATAAACAAATTCTACAAAACTATTTCCTAATGACATTTCGCTTGGAATGACGATCAAAAGCATATGGTTTTAGAAAGCCCTCTTACCTGGAAAGTCAGAGAGAAAACCAGTTTGTTTGCAACACCACACAGCCACTTTCTGCAAGAAAGACAGACAACTGTGGTCAAGTAAGCCCAAGATTTCCCTTAATCAGGAGAAGTCATACATTCCCAGCGGTTAACAGTGAGAGAGATATTAATTTTAAAATCTGTCATATAATGAAGACAATCTATAATAAGACAATCCATTAAAAAAACATCAAGTCAAATTTACGCTTGCAACAAGTCAGTGGAGACAAGGTTGAAGACACCAACCCAACTGGTCTAGAACAAGAAATAAGATCATGGGAGGCCGATACCAGCACTGATTTATGAAATCACACAGGTGTACGACATCATAGCAGCCACGGGAAGCAACTCTAAAATTCAGATTCCAAAAATCAAGATTAACAAAGTCATCTGGATCAAAGTCAGGTTTGTTTTCCACCTGGACCTGACCTCCATTTCAAACACATCCCAGGGAACTTTTCTCAGAACCAAGTCTGTTTCAGGCGATTGTTACCCAAACCTAGTCCAGGCATTCAGAGACAAGAGACAACAAAACCAATAACAAAACAGGCGCGAGGAACACGCCATGTTACCGATGGCCTCATTTCGCCCCACAGCACAATTACCGTTAGGGTAATTCACCCTCACGCCAGCCCTTGAGACGGGGCCTCGCCCTGCCCAGACCCGTGCCCCCCAGCCCCCACCTCCCTCCGGGGGGGCCCGTGGCCAGCGGGGAGGGCAGCCGGGGCCACGGGGGCGGAACGGGGCAGGAGAGGGCTCGGGGAGGTCGGTCACACAGCGCTGCCGGACCCGCGGAGCGGGAAACGAGGGATCTCACCTCAGCGCGGTGGCAGCTCAC
>NW_009259237.1:2321870-2323436 GCF_000687185.1 Egretta garzetta
CCCCGGGGAGCTCGGAGCAGCGTTTAGGAGCTCGTTTTGAACGGGTTAGGGGTGCCCTGAGCGGTGCGAGGCTGCTGCGAGGTGTCCGTTGGCCTTTGCAGGCCTGGTCCTCGCCGAGGCCGGGCCTTCAGGGCCTTCCCAGGAGCGCTGAGCAGCCCAGGGGTTTGGGAACAGAGACCTTTGCTTTTTGTGAGACAGTAGAGAAGTAAAAGGGTACAATGAAAGGCTTAGGCTCTCATTACTCTGAGTTTTAACCTTATTTTGCCCATAAGCTGGGGGTGCTTTTTAGCATTAGTTATCACTTTTGCTAACAGTGTAATGCCAAAGGCCAGGTGGGCCAGTGTCTTCTCCGGTCCAGTGATTTTACCAGCTGTGCTAGCTCTGGTGACTGCAGATGGTGAAGTGGGTAGGAAAACACCCTTCGAAAGAGGAAATGCTGTTGCTTTTTACATCAAGGTGGTCAAGGTTACCCTGCTTCCCTAGCACGCTGAACACATCTCATTGCCCAGAAGAGACAGCAATCTTCAACACATGCCAAATCTACTTGTATTTGAACAAAATCCTTGAACGGCCAAAATGCAGACTTATCTTCCTTCCTACAGCAACAGGTGCCGGTGAGGAAAAGCCATTTCTTTCCTTCTTCCTTCCCTTAGGTCTCATCTGCAGATTCTCAGCAAATTCTTATTCTCCTCATTCACCTCCCTAAAACAGGGCAAAGCATAAGATGTTCAGGCCTACAGTTAGTGGGCTCAGCTTTTCATAACACAAGAATCCTAGGCTTCATTACAATCAACTTTTGAAGACCACCATGGGTAATCCAAAGTGCAAGACAGCCTGCTGAAGGCCTGAAATAATTCTACTACAAGGCACAAGTTGGAGAACAACCGGTATCTTGTGTACATACAGATTTGATAAAAAGTTATTGATCATACGCAGAGTACTATTTCACATATTCTCTGCCTCTCAGCCCTCTGATGTCACCTCCCGCAGTGCCTGCTCTTTACTTCCCCTCTAGAAGGAACAGAAGCTGGAGAGTGAAAGGCACTGTTGACAACTCTGTCTGAGAATGGACTGAGGCTCGGTGCTACGTTATACTATGGCCTTTTAGGTTAATGGCCTTTTGGGGCGTCAATTTTGTTCTCCCCCAAGCTTCTGCTTGTGAGACCAATGCTTAGGTCTCGGCCTTAGGAAGTAGGTAAGTCAGTCTCAAGCTGGGAAGCCTGAAAATAAAGGTATCCCGATTCTGGAAGACTTGACTTCACATTCCTGCCTCCATTCTGTTCTGACTTGCGTGGAGTTGGTCATGCTTAGGTCAACATAGTCTCTCCTATCACCATTTTTCAGACAAAACCAAAAGCCACTCCTGGTTTACAAACTAGGCCTCATGCCTGGGGTAGCTCCAAAACCAAGCAAATGTTGAACAATTTTTAAAGTTGTTATACAGCAGCAGCATTTTATTCAAGTCATGTTTTGCAGACAGCTTGTGCAAAGAGAGGGTGTTTTGGCAACATTTCTGCTAGAATAGTCTCCCTGAAAAAAAGTGCTTTCAAAGAAATGGCAACTTAA
>NW_009259237.1:2323454-2351610 GCF_000687185.1 Egretta garzetta
CAGTCTCGTCACCAGTTAAGAAATATGATTAACAGTGAGTGCATTGTGTCTGTTTCTTTAGGAAAAGATGAGACCTCTGTGATTTATTCTATGAATCTTCATTTGTTTAAAAATCTTCTGTTCTTCAGTAGAGTGCAAAAGACTTATTTCTGAGTTTCTCTAGTTTGACTAAAATGATTTTCTTACTGTCTTCCTTTTTCAATATTGATGCTCTTAGCCAGTATATCAGCAGGTTTAAACTGGCGTAACTTCACTGAAATTAATGTGCTATAGCAAACCTATAATGCTTGAGAGGCTGACAGAATAATGCTGATAGAAAAGCCTCACTCACTCTTGATTCAAAATTCAGACTTTTAGGAACATAGCTTTTTTAAAGATTTAAGTCATTTTTGAAGTAGTTTTGATTTTTGGGAAGTCTTTCACACTTCCCTCCACCCCACCTCCCACAGTCTTCATCTGTTTTTCAATGTTGCATTCTGTTTCAGACATTCACCGGTAATTTTGTCTACTATATTCAATCTGTGCTCCCAGATGACATTGTAAAAACAGTACTGGAGAAAATAGGTTACATTGCAACAACAGCAACAGAGTTTTCACTTGTCAAAAAGAGAAACAATGAGGAAACAAAGCAGACTGCATTTGAAATATTCCTGGCAAGAATTGAGTGTGAAACCATCCTCGAAATGACAAATGAAGAAAAACATGGCAATTTGGAGAAGACCCTACAGAAGAGAACACAAATGCACCGGCATCATGGAGATAAGGACAAAGAAGATCAGACACCCCAGAGAGAAGATGCTGAAAATCTAGAAAATAAAGAAAACAGTGAGACATCTCTGTGCCTTGCTACTCAACAGAAGTCTTCAATGAATAGCAGTATATCCTTTGAAGCTGCTGGGAATCTGAAGATCAAAGATGACATGCCTCAGTTAGCAGTTACTCAGTCCACTAACAGGCTTCAGGAACACCAAAGGCAAGTCATTAATACCGTACATTTTCCGGGCAAATGCTCAGACAGCGAGGACTTCTTGATCAAATATAGTGACATTGTCATAAGACAAACACCTATTTTCAGTGAGAATCTTTCTCCAAAAGCTTTTGAAAAAAAGCCAAGAGCCAGTCTAAGTGAAGAATGTGTTTTGGCAGTCACTGCAGAGTCAACTGCAAATGAGATCAGGCCTGTGCCACTCTCACCAGGAGCAAGCGGTCCGCCAGCCTTTGCAATATTTGCTGACAGCTCTTGTGACAGCAAAACCACTTTGGAGTACAAAGCTCAAGAACTCCCCGAAGAATCAATTGAAGCAGAAATTAACGAGGCCATAAATTGCATAGACCCGGACCCTGCAGATGAACCCAATGAGCTGAAGTCTCTGCCATACAAGGACATTGCCTCTGTCCAAAACTGCAGTGTCCCTAGAGAAGAGGAAGTTTGTGAGCTGTCTTTAACCTTCACAAAACTACAAAGCAAGGACGCTCAGGAAGACCTTATGTATCCAGTAGAGGAAACAGGCCAATCTGAGTCAGTATCATATGCAAGTACAAGTGACAGGCATGTAAGAGAATTTAATCACTCCAAAATAAAACATACATATCTGACTAATGCTCAGATGCAGAACAGAGCAGCTGCACATATTGAGCCATCTTCAGATCTATGCTGTACTACTGGGAACCTGGAGGATTCTACTACTGGTTCTGATAGCAAGAGACTATTAATGGACACTCCTAATGCACATACAGCTTCCGAGTGCTTCAGACACATTAGAGAGCCCCCTAATCTCACCTACATTCCACCACAAAGTATTGATGTTCGCTCTTCACGTATAAGAAGGACCAACACACAGGGCAGAAGGAACCTCTTGCAGCCTGAGCGTGACTGTCACGAATCCAGTGAAATAAAGCTGGGGAACTACAATTCAAAAGTGAATGAAATCCAGGAGCCTTATGTCATTATTGACAAAACTGACCAAGGAATGTTATGCCATCACACTTGATACTTCTTTATTTGTAAGCTGCCTGGGCTTTTTCCTCTCACTTGTGGCCTTGATCATGCTTTCAAGGCAATGATTAGCTTTGTCAAAACAGCTTAAAAGGAAAAAAAAAAACCCACCACCACTGCTTTTGGACAGTAAAAAGGAGAAGTAGTTGAGCAAATTCTTAATGGCTCCTTCTCATCTGGAACTTCTAGCACTGAAACTTGAATGGTCACCTTTCTAAAGCCTTGACAACCTCCTTAAATTTAAATCCAATTTAATTCATTAGCCAGATTCCTTCTGGCTGTACTTAATGCCAGACAGGTTTCTTCAGTTAAGCATACTTTTTTTTTTTTTTTGGTGGTTTACAGGCCTATTCCTGGAGTATTCTTCAAGTAGAGCATGCTGTACAATGATAGAAACAGGTAAATGTTTCTAAACTGGAAGACCCAACTTCATAGCTTTACAAATGCTATACTGGAGTGTACTTCTATTATCTCATTATATTCCTATGAAGCTGTGCTCTGAGCTAATCTTGCTCGTTTTCAGTTGAAAATAAGTTTAGAAACTTTGATAACATTCCTTTAGGCTTAAAGAAGGCAACAGCCCTGTGAACACTTTTGGTTTTATTTTTGCATTAGGAGTATCAGTTTAGATCTTATAGAGGCAATAACCTATACCTGTCTCCGCCTATTACCAGGTATTTTTTGTGGCTGCCACTACCACATTCAAGAGCATTGTAGCCATTCACTGATACCAGAAGGGGGAGATTCAGCTACTGCTGCCATTCCGCTTGCTCCCATGTTCCTGCCACTTAACACTGAACCAGCTCTGGAGTTCACTGGACTTTTCTGTAAGCCAGTTCATCTCACTAAAAAGAAAAAAAAAAAAAAAAAAACAAAAAACAAAACTCTGCCATTTTAGTGGCAGGAAAACAAATCAGATCAGAGAAGGGTCCCAGTGAGCATTAGAGCCAGGATAAGGGATATCCTGTAGGTGGGAGTACTGTGTGAAAAGCATTGTGCTGAGAAGGAGAGTGAGCAGTATTGTTAGATCAGATCAGCTGTAAGCTGGAGTCCCAGCACTGAGAACCTCTGTCATACACAACAGCTAAATTTAGCAAAGCACACACTTACCAGTACTGTATTTCAGCACAAGCGTCAAGGCTTCTTTATACACTTGTTACCTAGAAAGACAGTTTACTTTAATGCTGCTTCAAGTAGCTTTTCCAGTGCCACTTCAATGCTAAGAATGTTTTGTTGTATCATGTATAGTTAAAATATTAGCTGAAGTTAATTTAGTACTAATTGTTATATTTGACTTTCATCCCCCAAAAATTCAGAGACAAGCACATGGATTACACTAGAAAAACCTCAGGAGCTAAAAATGCAAAGATTTGCTTTTTGAACAACTAATTGTTAAGTCCTGTCATCACCTGATTCCAGCACTGTAGGAGGAATAAAACTTTGACCAAGTTAACATCAAGTGACAGGACTGCCTTCAGCTTTGGATGGGATTGAGAGAAACAGGTATTATGAACATGCATACACAACTTAATATTTCTGTACTGGGTCTGGCTAGGACTGAGAATGCTTGATAGCTGCCCCTGGGGCGGTGTGTTTGGGATTTGTGTCTAAAATTTGTTGATAATACATCAGTGTTTTGGGTATCACTGAGCAGTGCTTGCACAGTGTCACAGGTTTATCTAACTATACTTCCCACTCCTCAGTGAGTAACTGGGGGAGGACACAGCTGGGACAGCTGATGTGAACTGGCCGAAGGGATATACCATGAGGTATAACAGCATGCTTGGCAAGGAAACTGGGATGGCAGAAGAAGGTGGGGGTTTTTGTCTACCAAGGTGGCCATTGCTCAGAGACTGGCTGGGTATTGGTCAGCTTGTGGGAGATGGTGAATTACTGTCATTGCATCACTTGGTTCCCCCCCCCGCCCCGCTTTCATTTGCTTATTAAACTTCTGTCTCAACCCAAAAGCTCTCTTGATATTGGTCTTCCTATTGTCCCCTGTCCTGCTGGGGAAGGGGGGAGAGCAAGCAGCTGCGTAGGTGCTTAACTGCTGGCTGGGTCAACCCACTGCAGCCTCCTTGCTCTTCTTTCAAGAACCTATCTGTTCTTCCTAAACATTTTGGTTTTTATAAGCTATACTTTCCCCCTATGGGGGTTATTAAAATTACATGTTTGAAATCTCATATTGTGTCAATTATTCAGGAACTCTAATTTAAGCAAAAACTTCTCATCACAAATGAAGATGTCTCCTAAGTATTAGATGACCACCAGTACTACAGGATTCATATACCTACCATCCCATTTTTATCTTTACAGTAGCCACACGAGGAAAAATATTTAACAGCAACGTATACATGAAAAGCCAATACAAAAGGAAACTAAAGACTACCACTTGAAAAGACACCATCTTGGGCATCTAACTGCACTAATGCCATACTGCTCACCTTCATTACACTTGTTCAGTTAACATCTATTCGAGTGAGAAACACTCTTATGTCTTGACTAAATTTACCCTGATGGGCCTGTGAACAATTGTTCCCGTCTTCATGGTACCTGGAATACAGGAGACATAGATCATAGAATGTTTTGGGTTGGAAGGGACCTTTAGAGGTCATCAAGTCCAACCCCCCTGCAGTGAGCGGGGACACCTTTAACTAGATAAGGTTGCTCAGAGCCCCATCCAACATGAATGTTTCCAGGGATGGGGCCTCCACTGCCTCTCTGGGCAACCCATTCCAGTGTTTCACTACCCTCATTGTAAAGAATTTCTTCCTTATATCTAGTCTAAACCTACCCTATTTTAGTTTAAAGCCATTTTCCACAGATCTTCACTTTGCCCCTGTTTGAGCAGAATTTTGGACCAGCATCTTCCATGTCCAGGAGCTTATGAACAACCTCACGTAGGAAAAACAAAATATAGGGGGCCTTTCAGAAGAGAGGAAGCATAGCCCTAACTTGCTAACAGTGCACCACAGTCCACAGCTCCACCAAGTCAAAGGAACAGTGGTGGAGATGGTAACAATGAACAATGTCCACCGAACAGTTAAACTGCACAAAATTTATTAAATATAAAATGGCCGTGTACTGAGAATTTACTTTTTGTTAATGTTTGAGTACCTGGATTGATGAAGAATCTCCTCTTTATGGCAGATTGGCCAGGACTGGTAAGTGTTCTGTCTGCCTTTGTAGGGAGAGCTACTATGCACTGAAGAGTCCTCTGGATATTTTCATCTGAGTTTCTTCTTGCTGCAAGAACACCTTTAACTTATCTTCCTGTACAAATGGTGGGGTTTTGAGGTCTCGTACTAGAAACTACTTTTGTATTTGCAAATTTCTGGGATCTCAAGAGACACCTGCTTTAAAGATGCTTGTGAGGAGACAGGATTTGAAAACCAGCTGAAACAAAAGTGCAGCTGCTTCCTCATGAGTAAGGTAAAACTGGGTTTAAAATCCTAGTTGTAAATACAGTCAGACCTGAGAAGAGGGACAGACAAGAGGAACCATATGATTTCTGACCCCATCTGCCAGTGTCCTCTTGTTGGTAGTAACCACTGCACCTCTCCTTGCCTAATTAACTTAAATAGGAGCAACCACTCAAGCAGCGCTGCTAGTCAGCAAGAGGGCTGCCTGGGCCCCTTTCTAAAAGACGGTGGTTTGTGTTTGTAAAATGTGTGCCTATCCTCTGGTGAGCTGACAGCTTTAATTGTGCTACAGCTGGTCCTGATTCGTCTATGAATTGAGTGGGGATTTACTGACAGATTGGATGTCTTTCTATCATAGAGACACAAGGCCAATTCTGTTCCCGAATTTATATGCTACACACAACCACTTTGAATGGCTCAGCTCTCCCAAGCCGTGGATTAGAGAAACTCTTTTGATCAGTGCAGACACAGAGCTCAGGCAGCAGACCTGGTAGCTGGGTGATACTCACACAACCTCTCCCCGCTGGGTCTCCTAGAATAGTTGTTTTCTCCCCTTAATATTTGTATCACGCATACACCCTTGCCCTGTCTGGAGATAAGGTTCTCAAAAAGCATAGCTTGGGTTTAGAACAAACTTTGTTGGCTTTAAAGCCAAGAATGAAATCCAAATTTCAGTGTTAAGACCAAAAAACCCCCAACCACCAAACCCCTCCCCAAAAAAACCCAAACCACACAACTAGACCCCAGGCAGACACTAAATTAATAAAGAAATTACAATTTGCTTCAGAGTTATAAATCACCATATCTTAAAAAACAATTCCCTGAGACACAGACAAAAGCATACCCAAGAGGGCCTGGCAAGGGCTTGCAAAACACTGATGAAGATACATGTTTCTATTGTTAAGAGTTGTCTCACCACAAAAAAAGACGATTTCTGAAACACTGCTTTATCATTTTCTACCTTACTTGTACCTAAACACTGGGTGAATAACCACCAGTAACCCACCACCACAGCTAAAGGTCCCACCCATTGGAAATTGATTGGCACAGCTCTCTAAGTGAGATAGCAAATTAAATCCCACAAGGCTGCTTTTTACAGCGTTGAATAGGAAAAAACCCTGAAATTAGGATTGGAATGGAATATAGTGCCATCTGCAGAGCAGCATACTCACAGTGGAAGTCCTAACAGCTCAACGCTTTTTCTGGGGGATGCAAGGGAGGAATGTATTGCTGTTACCAGGCAAAGGGCTCTAGGGTGGAACAGAGGATTCAACTCAAAGCTTTCTGGCATAAAAAGAAGTAAAATCAAGTAGTATGTATGCAATACACAGGTAACAAACAGAGCTCCTGTATTCTGTCACTGTGCTTATTGAACCTCTGCATGTTCAGAGAGCATTCTTGTAGGTGTATGTTTACACAACGCTCAGCAAAATGGTGCCCTGATCCTGATACAGCACAAATAATTATCGCATGCCAGCCTCTTAAAAAAATGTTAAATGATCAATTAAAAATTTGATCTGGACTAGACTACATTTCTCTTGCATAGGGATTAATCTACCAACTGCTAGTTTTTGTTCTGAAACTAAACTTTTCGTTTTCAAAAAAAGCTTGCAACTTTCTGTTGCCCCCTCAAGTGTGTGTGTGGGGGGGGAACACCACCATAATTCTCACCTGACTTTACCCTGCTTTAGAAATGCACAGTGTTTACTTAAACCTCCATATGCTACAGGAAGGACTGGCTTCTCCAAGTCCTGAAACAGCAAAGTAACTTGCTGGGAGAGCCATTATTCAGGGAGGGAGAGAGACCTTCAGGTCTGAATCTTAATAGCAACTGAGCAGAATACCCATCACTTCCTTACAGTCTCTGCAGGAGAAAGTGCACTGAAGAGAGATGCTGGATCATTTCCTGGTGTAGACAGTTGTTTTGTGTGCTAATTACACTGGTGAAAACAATTTTCGAGGTTTCTTAAGACCTGCGTTTTTGAACAGTCACCTCTGAAATGTTTAATCAAACTATGACCTAAACATGCTTCCCACGCTAGAAGAAATACACAAAAGGCCACGCTAAGAGAATGCAACTGTAAAATGTTTTAATTTTGCCAGTCTCTCTAACTTACTTCAAATCAATTTACATGCTGCTCTCAGATATTGATTTGCAAAGACACCTTGACCAGGACAAAGTAAACACCAAAGTCTGGAGAAGACATCCCTCTATCCAGACTAGCATGTAATAAAGAAAAGGCAATACAAAAGGAAATAATCACTTTTCACACATACTGCAGTTTAGATGTGGAACTCATTGTGACAGAAGTAATTAAATCCACAATAGCTATAATGTACGCAAAACCAGTTATGTATGGTTCAGTCTACAAGTATAGACTACGTCCATATTATGGACCAAATCTTAAAAGTCAAGAGAAGTGGCAGCTTGTTTATGCGATCCATTCCACTGGTACTGAAGATCAGTCTCCCTACAGAAAGAGCGTACTTTGTGGTATTTGGCGACTTGCTACCCAGTCACTGCTTCTTAGACAGTCATAAAAGGAACAAAATACATATCAGATGAATGCTGATTGCCCTTTTTCCCCTCCACTCATCAACTGAGAGATTTCAGGAAACAAAAGCAAATAAATTCCAGGCTTAAAACCAGCTATTTATGATTACTACAGTATTTTTATCTACACATCTGTACCAAACTGCAAACATTTTACATTTATGACATGTAACAAGCAACCCGTTTGGGTTTTTTCCCAGTTTTCATTAAATATCACAACCTTCCTGTATCTGAAAATCTATACATGAAAATTGATAGCAAAACATAAAACAAACATGTTCTCTGTAGCCATTGCATCTGTAATTTGTAATAAATAAGTTATAGAAATTATTCCTTCATATTCTATTATAATTACTAATATCAATAACCTCCATCCAAACTACTGGTTTGATATAATGAAGGAGAAAAAAAAAATCTGACCAAAAAGCGTAAATTGCTTTCAAAAGCTGAAAGGTAACAGTGCGGTTCTTTGTACTGTAAGATTCTCTGTACAAAATTATTAACTGCTATATTCTGGACCATGTGCAAAATATACATCCTTAGGTCCTACAACCCATAATGAATTAATAACAAACTGAAGATGTCCAGACTTCAAGTTTATAGAACTATTTCCAAAGAAATAGTTCTTTTGGTCTCTTTTGAAACTATTTTGAAAGTTTAACAAACTTTTTCAAGAATGACGACTAGCCCCCTACAAATAAGCTTCAATAAGTAAGATCATTACTTAACACACAAAAATTTTTAAGCTAGAATTCTAAAGCTTTACAACAGAACAACAGAATGGCAATACTGAGTTCACGAGCTTCAGTATACTAGCACAGTACTTCACTAGGAAATGCGCTCTCAGCACATTGATCATTATTAAGTTCTACTGATTGGGGAAAAAAGTATCCCACCAGGTGGCAATACCAAGAACTGAACTGCATTTCCCACCTTGGAAAACGATGCAGTCATTTCAACTACAATGCTTCTGAGCATACCACAAAACGAGCTGACACAAAACTACAAAATAAAGGCAGTGACGTGATCTCCAAAAATAATACCATCAGTTACTGTTCAAAATCAGGTGGAACATGGGAAAGCCAAGTAACTGAAAATTTATATCCTCCGACAAGTTACAAATGGCTGTAGTAAGTGATCAAAGTACTAACTGAAGTCTTGGACATTAGCTATTTTTAGGAGCATTCACTACAAAGCTATGACAGGTGCTCAACTACATTAATACGAGCATGTTTTAAAGCGCTGTTAACCTTGCTTGCTCCAATTAAACCAACCAAAACTACTATGGAGCTAAAAATTATATACCATCCTTCAGGTATTATTCTCAAAGAGAAAAAAAAGTAACATGAAAACAGTCAGAACTGCTGCATTAAAAGAATTGTCTTGAAGACAATACTCAGAGGGTAAAGCAGAAATTAAGAGCAACTCCACATTTTAGCTAACTAGGGCAAAGATGAAACCTCCACTATGTTTCTCTACTCTCCAAGTACCTGTAAGTCACAATAAACTGGTCAAGATATAAACCCAAAGAACCATCTGTATTTTTCTTTAAAAAAAGTACAATCGAAGAATCCAAAAGCATTAGGAAAAAACTTAATTTTGTTTTTTATAAACATTTGAAAGGAACAACAAATACAGTTCTGCACACCCTATGTTTTCACTAGTCCTTAACTCAGCGATGGTAGGGCCAGAGATTTCGTGAACACTGGAGAGAAATAAGCCCTTTTAAAAATGTGGCTTAAAAAAAAGCCTCGGAGCCATTCTGCAATTACTTATGAAAACATTTTTTTTTTCCCCAGTGGGAATTCAGTGGGACTATGCTAGTGCATTGTTGTCTTCAGAGCTACAGCTGTATTGTGATTTCATGTAAAGCAGAAGAAACTTACTGAATTCAATGAAATTGCATTAGTGAGGCAGGATTAGAGTAAGACCGCTATTTCAACCTGGCAAGACCTATTTAACAAAACTACTTTAACTTGATGCACTTCATTTGCTTCCTCTAAGAATAAAAAAGGACATCCCCCTTCTTGTACAGACCTATTTCTTTCAAATTACAAAAATAGGGTTGTCTTGGGGGGAAAAAAACCCCAAACAACTCAGGTTACTTATAGGAAGCAGCAGTGAAGTGGGAAATGGGAGAAACAGCCATATTTTAGCTGAACCAAACTGACACAGTAAAGCTGATGGAGAACGTAAAACATGAAAGGGAATTGGCTTATATTCTGTTTATGACTTGTTTCTGAACATTTCATAGCAGTAATTCCACAACGTTCTACAAAGCGTAATTCAAAAGCAAAACCCATTATATTCAGAAATATTGAATATACTCAAAATTGCCCCCAAATCAGAATTCATAAACAAGTTTTTTAAAATACAACAACGGCAGACATCTATAAATGGTGTTGCATATTATATGGGTTTAGTATTTGGTCACGGTTTTCTTCATACTTTTCTATCATTTTCTGCATGTCATGGTCAGCTCCAATAACCTTGAAAAGAAGAAGATGAACATTAGCAATGATGACACCATAAAACATGTTTGCTTTTGAGCAAAATAGAACAGGACTGCCACTGAAGCCAAACCAATATACTCCTAGAGATCTGTCGAATTAGCTTTCTGTTCAGAATTTGGCATTTATTGAAAAGCTACGTGTCTGATCCTGCAAACAATTGCAGTGAACAGCCCCTCAAATTCCACTGAAGAGACGGAAGACCAGACTTTCGTGCTATACACTCTGGATAGCTGTAAACATTTTTCTGAGATTTTCCTTCTCCAAAGTTTATTAGAAAAGCAGATTTATTTTCTGTTACCACTAAATAACACACTTAGTATTTGGAGAGTACAATCCTCCATTATGCTTAATTGGTTATAACTAAAATTATACTCACAAGCACTGGGCAGGAAACTTTGAATAGTGTATGTTTAATGAGCCACTCTTCATAGAGCTGGTGAATAGCTTCTAAATATTCCTAGAAAAGAGGCATTCAAGTAACACATATGCCCAGGGATGAAACACACATTGCAATTTTTACACATTTCGTAAGTAGTTAAGAACTACATATAAAATCCAGCATCAGATAGTTCCGCTAACAAAAATAAAAATCATCAGAAGGTTTCTGAGAAAAATGAATTCCCACTGTAAGGTTTTACTCCATGAAGAACCTCAAAGACACAGAGCTTACAGAACACAGGGCTCTCAGCTCCTTTTAAGATCAAGAACCACGTTTCTCTCCCATAGGTATAATCTGGCTCAAGATTTTACAGAGAAAAATACAACAAAGAGAAGTAAGGACAAAAAGGGCAAGGCTGCAAAGAATATGTATTGAAGGCACTTTCTGTGTCAGTGCGTTTTCCTAAAATTCCCAGTTCGCTTTCTCCTAACTCTGACTTGATTTCCTCTAAAAGCATTTCTGCCTGTCATCAACTATTAGGTTTTTTTCATGGAGACCACTTAACATTTTTCGTTCATAACTGCTCCGCCTCGCCCTTCAGTAGAGCTGCAAAGTAACGCAATGTCTCTTCAAATCCATTATAGCAAATATTTATTCTTCAAGGCAAAATTTCACATGGCCCAAAATTTAGCTCTTTGCATGTATCTTCAACTGACAATTGCTTCTACTCAATTACCCAACACTAGACCTTGCAGTACACAGTATGTCTTCTGTAACTACGTTTATTTCTGGTTCAGCTTTCTTTAGGAGAAAACTTGTTTAATGAAGGGCCATTCTGCAACTGTGACACAGAAAGCGATCTTTCAATTACTACATTTTATTTTTAAGCAGATTCCCATGCTAACAATTTTCAATAAGTTGCTTGTTTTCAGACCCAGAGACACTTTTCATGCATGAACATCCTGGTAATAGCACACAACAGAAAGTGCCCACATAAATCTTCAGCACCTGTGTGCACAGGTATTTGTGCTTCAACTGGGTGCCTTTATGCCGTTTAATGATACAAAAGCAATTGCCTTTTTACATCTTAGAGAAGATTAACAGTTGATTACTACTCCACCTAAACAGTCAGCTATAGTACACTGATTACTAAAACATAGCACTTGGGGAAGTCAGCGTGCGTGATAGATCATTTTTATAAAATAAGATTAAATACTGAAGTTTCAGTTTGCAATGGAAACAGCTGCACCACATTTTGGCAATACACTCAGGATATGATTTTAGCATGTAGATTGCAATCATTATGTTTTTAAAGCTCATTGTAACCACATATATTGAAGGAACTCCTTACCAGAGGAATGATCTTTTCCTCTTCTCTGCATCTTCTCTTTAATCTCTCATAACAAACTTCAGGAGAAGTCTGCAAATAAACTGCCATAAAAAAACCATAATAGTTATGTTCAAGGATCAGCTTTAAAAGCAAAGAAGAAACTTACTTCACAAGCTATAGAAGGAAAGAATCCCAATTTGGATACCACCACTGAACCTCCCCATTGGCGTTACTGTTAATCAATCCATGAAGCATCCACAAATTCATGCGGGGTGACGCTACATGTTGCAACCATTATTATATTGAATAATGTGATTATTTATGACCCAAGAAACAAGAATTATTTTTTCTCCCAGTAAGGAAACCCACCCACAAACATGCCCCTCCAGATCCCATCAAAATTTTACCTATCAAATCAACCGAAATATCAGTGTTGTTCTGGATCCAGTCAAACCATTCAGTTAGGACAACATAATCCACCTCTGGCATTTTTCCGCTGAATAAATATAAAAGTAATCACTCACTGAACAGCATGGAGAGATCCAATCTAAACTCACATTTTTTTCCCACCTGACTAAAATTACTCCAAATTTACTCCAGCGTACGCAAAATGAAAACAAGACCAATATGATGCCCACCCAAACTGAAGGCCTCATAAAGCATTGTTTATACAATAGAAAGGCCAAATCTTTTTCTTGTTTTAAAAAAAGTACTTAGTAACACAAAGTTTCTACTATTAACACTTACAAACAAACATTACTTGTTCTTCCCACAACAGTTAAAAAATAATTACTTGGTGACTAAGAAGAAAAACATTACCGCGTTGACATTTATACAATAACAACAAATTAGTGTCAATGGTTATTTATTGCTCAAGTTCTTTACATCGGGATTTCAAATATATCTGAACTACTGCAGTGCACATCACCAGAAAGGCTTGATTTACTAAGCAGCACTGACAATTCATTACAGAAGCCATACTAATGAGCAGTGAAAAAGTGTGTAAATAAAATTTACTCCCACTGTAAAAAAAAAAATCTGTGGTAAGAATACTGAAAAATTCAACATGCTTAATCTGAACTCTGTATTCAGAGAGCATAGACAATATTGGATATCACTGTCCCAAAGTTATCTCAGTAAGAATAATAAAATATCAAACAACTCATGTAAAAGGGAGTCTGTAGAGGACATATTAAGAATCACATATTACATTTTTACTAGTAGTGGAATTTTCACTTATTACCATATTCCTAAATACTCAAATATTACTAGTTTTACATTATTGCATCTTCAAACCGGTAATAGAAACACATATTCCACCCTCTTTCCTAAACGCCTCTGCAATAGAAATATAACAAAAGAGATGGGGTTGAGCGGCTCCTATCTTCTCCAGCTGAATGATTAAGACCAGTTGCAACATTTTAAATAGTGCCGATGAAAAAGATTCCACAGATTTCTAAACCGTTCCTCTGGCCACATGCTTTCATCACTGCCAAAACGGAGTAAAGGTAATCCACATAGATATTTCCACTTAAGTGTGCAAGAAAGCAAAACCTATATTCGTGCCACCTCCCTTCTTTATCTGCCATCCAGCTGAATATCTTGCCTCCCAAAGCACCCAAGAAATGGGATAACACAATTCACTGCTATTCTTCTAACAGATCAATCACATATGGCTTTGGGTAGCAGGCGTATACATAAGCCAAATACTGATTCTGCTACTTTTCTCCAAGATCTATGGGGAAACGAGGAAGGTCAAAAGGAATTAGAAGTAAGAAAAAGCCCCACTATTCATACCCTAAAAGATACATCCAGGTCAATTCTGCATGGACCTGCCCTGCAGATGACGTGCCTCCTTCGCCTTGCCTGTGTCACTGGAGTTCCCTGGATAATCCTGTGAGGATTCTGGATGAGGCTCAAGATCCATAAAGATACAGGTAATGTAAAAGGCACTAAAGGGTGTTTTCATTTCCAAAGTTTGCTGACATTTGACTCCTACCAAGTGAAGTTTTTACTGCAAAAGTTAAACATGAATGGAACAAGCTTTGTATCATAAATAACTATGAATTCAAATGGGACAAAGTGAATTGCTAGTGCTTACCCTATAACATATCATGCATACTCACGTGCACACATTTAAAATTCTTCTACAGTTTTACACCTAACATGACCGTGGCTTTCAGTGCTAAACTCAGATGTGCAATGGCAGTAAGAACTTGGATACTCATGCATATCTCTGCATGCCGGAGAAGCTCACAGCAATTGCTCACAATTTAAGCCTTCCATCATCGTCGTAAGTCTTACTCTATTTCTCTCTCTGGGAAAAAGCCTGCAAAGCCAAAACACAAATACTGAGTGACAGTGGATCATAGAAGAGCTGGTATTCCTGATATTCCCACAGCTCTTCATCCCTGGCTTAAAACTAATCGTTCTCCTAAAGGAGAAGAGCTTGTGTAGACTAGAGATAACAAGGGATTCTTCTCCATCTTTTAAGACTGGGACCCTGAGCAATACTTTCTTACAGAAGAGAAAGCAGAAAATAACCTTCGCTCTTTGCAGCATGCTTACCCCATTCAGTCTGAGCCTTATTTTGAAGTTCTGTTTCATTTTTACATACTTTAAACGGGAAGATGCCTTCCATACAGCTATTTAACAATCCGTTTGCTTCTGAAGATACCTGTTGAATAGCTTGAGCCTGAGGGGGCTTTTTGATAACATTTTCAGCAAAATTTAAAGATATGTCAGGTCAGTTTTGTTTTCCAGACCTTCCATCAGACAGGCATAATTCCACTTCTACAATGGGCAACCTCTCCTGTGTTCTCTGCATGATTTTTGCATGTTGACTAACCTGCACGAGAATTAGGATCACTCCCCTACAGAGACAGGAGATTCCTTCTAGGAAGTAACAAAGAAAGAAAAAGACTCCAGAGGATACAAAGGAATTTTCCTTTGCAAAGTCCATTTAGTTACAGAATGATTTTTTAAATTTTCATGCAGCAGTTAAACAAAAAAACACAGCGTGGGAAGCAATCGTTTTAAGTTACGAGGCCTTTCCCCTGCCACCGGGCACTATTATCTTTCTGCATAAAACTACCAAGGGTAAAGTATTTTCTCTTTGTTCCTCTGATGGCTAAGACTCCATCTTCTAATTTTCAGTCCTTAATGTATCCACAGCCTTTTTGTGTCTAATTATTCTTTTGTTATTATAGTCTTGCAATTTCAATAACTCCCTTTTTTTGTGTTTGCACCCGGTGTGCCCATAGGTGACAAGTGTATTCTCCCAACTTTTCTATACAATCTCAAGCTGGTTTTGTCTCTCTAAACAGGCTTTCCATTCTTTTGATCATACCAGTATCTCAGCTTCACACCTGTTTCAGTTTTAGTTCATAGATCATGAACAAGCAGTTAGAAGTGTAAAAAGTAATGTTAAAAAGCTCTCATAAAAGCTGTGTACAAAAGCACCAATATTTCCGTCTCCCTCCTGGAAGCCCTTTGCCAGATACTTCCAAGAGTCACATTTACTCTTTGCTGGGCTACACAACACTAGCATTATTTTGTGATCAATTTTTGTCTACAAATATATAAAAAGATATATAGATATTTCTGCTTTTCAACTTAAAATCTTTCATCTTATAGCTGAAATCTCTGTTATCAGTTCAACTGAATGACAGAATTTATCAGCATACCCTTTGTACCAAAGCATCAATCCAAAGGCTGATCCAACATGAGTAACCTCCTTCCAGCCTGATCCATCCCCTATCAGTATCTCCCTTCAGCGGGATTTCCTATCACATTACAATGCCATCTTCTGCATTTATGAATAATCGTTCATGAAAGTCTCCCAAAACCTCCTTGATAAATGCGTAACTTCAGACTGATGAGAATGCCTCTGGTTGGGGGGGTGGAATGTTACAGAACACAATTACTAGATTAGTCTTAACAGCATGTCTTGTTGGTTACTGGCTTTACATTTTTTGTCCAAAGCTTTAATTATTCTTTCCTTCATCATTTGCTCTGAAGTTGTGCTAAATACTGAGGCAGACGAACAACCTGCAGTTACTAGGACCACTTTCCCTGCCCCCTAATGTGGGCTCTATAGTAGTTGGTTTAAGTCACAGGGGTGGTACTACCTCTGCATTACAATACTTTCTCCTATTGCAAGATTTCACACGCTTTCAGAACTCTGAAATGCACTTTGTTTCTACTGTAGTTGTGGTTACTACTACTTCCATACTCCCGTTATCATCCTGCCTTTTCTTATATGCAGTTTTCTTCCCTGTATACAGAAATAAGTGTTGTTTTTTTGAGACAAGTCTAGGTATCTTTAAAGGACTACGACAGGCGAGGATAGGGCAGTGATCAAATAACATGGAGTAAAGCTATGGAACTGCTTGCCATAGGATGTCCTGGAAACTAAATGTTTACAGGAGCTTAGGGGGAAACTGGACAGGTTCGTGGAAAAAAATTCCCTGTGGGTTACTAAATACAGAGAAACCACTGCTGAATAAGGAAGCCCCTAAACTGTAAGTTACTGGACACACTCAGAAATTATCATAAATACTTAGCCTGTTCTCACACTCTTTTCAAGTACTTCTGGCTACCACTGGAGACAGGATATGAGGGAGAACAGTTTTACTTATTTTTTAATGTGACTCAAAAATAGCCATTTTCACGTAGCCCATATTTTCCCTTGTTTTATTTACAATCCTTTCACACACCCTTGTATCATATTTTGGTTTGCTATTGGTAGCATCAGCTACCTTCTAGCTTGCTGTAACAAAACAAAGCAAATGCCTTCTGTCCAACATTAAAAAGTGCTGAAGCCACGAAACATCTCAGATGCCCTTAAAAGTGTTACTACAAAATTAACAGACATTAAAAATAATATAATAATATAATAATAAGAGTTGACACAAGCAGACTTAGCCTCACAGCAACAAAGTTCTCAGTCTTTGGGACAAAAGCACTTTGTCGACAATATAAAAAAAAAAAAAAGTGATTAAAAAAAAAGAGAAAGACATTGCAGTAGATTTCCACTGCATACAGACTGGGATAAATAACATCTCTTTCTGGTGCTTCACATCTTACTGTGTGTGTGTCTCAACTTTCCAAGCAGTTCCAGTAACACACTAGGAGCTTATGTAGCATGGATGCCATCTTGTGGCCTGCAGCCATTCTCCCTGCAGACAGGGCAAGAAACTGGTTTTGTCCCTTAAGACCACTGAAAAATCCATTAAAACAACGATCTATGAGATACACTTCTCAATATAAGGTCAGCATTCTAAACAAAACAAAAAAAAAAAAAATCAGCGCTGATTACTGCAGTACTTTAGTTAGTATGTGATGGATGAGTTATACATTGACCAGGTCATAAATGTTTTTTCTATCTCAGGCCACAATCTTATTCCCCACAACAAAATAACCTGGGTTAGGCCCAATTGCTCTTCCTCTGGCCCAAGCACACCTGGGGGTGGGGACCCAATTCAGAAAGTGACATTCAGAGACAAACAGCTCTTGTTCTTTCTCTACTCGCTAGCCTACCATGGTTTCCAGGCTACTTAGATCCTATGAATCCTGATTCTGAGCAATAACATGTGAGGGCTGGAACGCTTCACACTCCGTTCCTGCCTGCAGGAAATGCCAATCCTGGATGCTGGGCTGGGTAACACTACCTAGGTTCCCTCCCTCCTACACTGTTATTCTTTATATCCTCATGGCTTTTGACCCGTTCAGTATGTGTTTGCTTTGATTTAAGCAAGACTTTTGTATTCAGCTGGAAAGCAGATAACTTCAATAAACGGTGTTCTAAATAATAAGATATTCTAAATACACAAGAGCACTTCCGAAAAAGGCTCTCGTCTGGCCCATGTCCTGCAGGTTTCATTCTACCGGCGGGCAACACGCCCCATACAAAACACACTGCCACTCCAACAAAGCACTGACATTTCACAGACCATTTAGATGCAAATTACCAAAGAAATAATCAGTCATTATACTTTTTTAATCTAAAAGTCAAGAAAATAAAGTAGAAAACCATATACCGTACCTTCGATACAAATTTTCTACAAAAATGTATTTTGCACTGTGTATTGATCGCTCCATCATTCTTATGGGGGAAATCTACAAAATAAAACCAGACAGTCACCGACTAGTTCACATTTTTCAGCATGCTTGTTTATTTTCAAGCTCACATTGCACATCACGTCCCTTACATTATGAAATACCTCACATTTTCAGTTCTTCCAGATCTTGTGATAAAAACATTTCCTGGGAGGGTGGGAACCACAAAAACCAAGTATTCTTAATCTTACTTACAGTCACTGCATTATTAAACACCTACATAACTAATTTGTTGTTCATATGCAAGTTTCAAAGGTAACTGCAGCAGCACTCAGCTGAGCAGCAGAAGTTAACTAGGGGGACAACGGAGCAGCAATCCACTTAGGACTTGCAGAGCAACAGAACTATTGCTACCTGAATTGCTGCCACCTTCAGGTGTGTTACTGTGTCAACAGCACAGGCCTAACATCAGAAAAACTGGAGGAAACAGAACTTTTTAAAGAAGTAATTACAACTGACAAAGTACTGCTGCCTTAGCCAGCCTTGCACATGTTCGAATAGCGCTTCATGTTGGACAAGAGAGATTTTGTGATGCTCTCTGGCCCCTGCAGAGCAAGGCACCCCGGCAGAGCTCCTTCCAACCACGTATTCCGCTCATTAAAGACCATGGAAGCAACAATTGCTCCAGCAAGGCTCAAATGGCAAATAACAGCAAAGCACAGATTAAAATGCAGGGCGAGCCTCAGGAATTTTTGAATGAACGTTTTCTGCAACAGAATGAGATTTCTATTACCTTGAAAAAACACCTCTTCCAAAAAGCTAATGATTATATATGCAGTATCACTATCATATGTGGTACTTCTGCAAGTTTGCCCTGACACAAACTCAGAAAATATAATGCAAGAACAATCATTAAGACATAAGCGTGCCACCTAAGATCAGATCTTGTAATCAGGGAATGGAAGATTTAGCACAGAATGTAACAAAAGGTGTTGGAAGGAAAGAGAAATGAACAGATCTTGGTAAAAAGGTAGAGTGTGTGAATCAATATAGAAAAAGAAAAAATTACCAAAAAAAAAGATGCAAACCATCTCAAGAAAGACAACAGAAAATTTCAGTGCATGTATTTTGGAGAAACAGCAAAAGCAGTGGCTAAATTTGTGCTAGGCAGCATGGAGCAGTAGAATGAACACTATCTTTAAAATTACCTAATGTTTGCCGAAGATTTGAAACAGCTAAATTTATATAGAGAGCAATTACAGTCAAGTCACTGATGTGTGATGATGAAGAGATTCGTGCAAGTCTAGCTCATAAGGGTGGTGCAAAAAAGGCAGTATTAGTTTGGGGAAGTAGAAGTTCTGAGCAGGTAGGAGGCAGATGTTTTGCCCCTGGAGCACGTGTTGAGCGTATCAACGATGCCTTTGCACCATAAAAATTCATACTCACTGCACGAACGAAGAAAGAATGCAAACAGCATCTTAACTTTGGATGCGAGGTTAATAATATTTATTACTCATAATCACATCTAACTCTTTTTTAAATTAAAAGAAAAATATGTTTGTTTACCATTGGTCTGGTATGCTGCTCCAACATTGTAAGCTGTACATAGGTCTGTAATGTTATCCCCCATCTTGATGCATCTTGATACATTAAGCCCTAGGGTTAGAGATGGAAGTGAGACAGACGGACATTTTGGTTAGGTCAAACAGCAAAAAAAGTGAAGTTGAGTATTTCGTAAGCTTTTGCACTACAACAGAATCGCTAAAAGAAGTGCATCAAAACAGCTGACACCAGCTTTGACAAAAATCAAGTAATCATTTGCTCTCCACAATGCAGTTGTAAGAATTACAGTCCTGGTCCTTAAGGACAGTAAGTGGGGCACTTGCAATGCTCGCAGAAGGCAACTGGAATTAAGTTACTTTGCACCTGGAACAGTCAGGTCCAAGGCACAGCTCATACGAGACAGTCCAAATATGTTTAGTAATTAAAAGAAAGGTATCTGCTACTCTATTTTAGTGCACTGACAGGCTCTCAATATACCCAGTCCATCCGGAAAGGCAAATACGGTTCCAGTAAGCATGTTCTGGGCCTCAGAAAAGGTGGCTTTTAACAGACAACTGTTCTTCCCAAAGGATCCCCAAAGCAGCTCTCAGATCTCCCACTCTCTTTCCGATTGCTGCAGTTCCACACACACATATGCTTACAAGCAACAGCCTATCCTGCAAAGCAGAGAAAAGATCTCACGCAAAATAAGACATCATCCACTGTCTATTTGCTGAGGTGACAAGCTTTAAGTCAGCAGCATGGCTTCAGTCCACAGATCTGACCTCTTTCTTTTCTCCTTGTCCAAAATCAGAATGAGAAAGTATTCTGAAGCACGCAGATTGCTGTGATGATGTGCAACACAGCCAAGCATGCCCCATCCCTTTACTAATAATAAGAAAGTAAAGCATCAGCAAATCCTAGTAGGCAAAATGTACTTTTCCAGAGGACCTATGCTAGCAGTAATTGCATCAAATACACGTTTGGGCATGTGTGGTTTGGGGTGGATCCACACCGCTATGTTGACAGCAAATTCCAGGTAAGCTTGAGATACCCATCTCAGCCAGCAATGAGATTTTTGCAATGGAGGCGATCATACGAGCAGGCAAGATTGACATCACAAACCACTGCAACCACCCCAGCAAAAGCGCATCGCAGATGTGGTCAGAGCCCTACACGCTGTCTCCAAGCACAGCTGTGACAAAGGGACATACTTGTGGGGAACGGTTCTGAGAAACGACAACTACCCCAAAGACAACAGAAGCTCTCAGCACCTCACAGGACTGAACTTTCCTGATCTTCTGCAGTCAAACAACATTAACCAATCAGATCCACCCCTCGCCTTCTGAGTGGCATTCTTCCCTTCTTTGAAAGAGGCATAACTAGATTTAGAACCAATTGTCACACTCACGGCTTACCTTTCTGTGAATTTCTTTAGCTCATACCCAGTAAAAGACCCAGTCCTTGCCGAAACCACATTATATATGCAACTTTTCTATTATAAGCTTGTCTTAATCACAGTAAAAGATCTTCCGCATCACGGAGCTTTATTTTTTTGCTATATGAGATTATGAACACACCTTTTGTAACCGTTTTGCTGACTGGCAGGAAGTCCTCATGCACGTCTTTCTAAAAGAAGAGTAATTGTAATTGTAGAAATAATTTCTGCCACTTACCAGGATATTATGACCACGAGCATTCCTCCACTTAGTCACCGGTTCTGTCAAAACCTCGTTAAAAAGAATTACTCCATGTTAAACATGTTTTAGATTCCAAATACTTGATTTGACCCTGCAAGTCTACAACTATTTGTAACGAACACTCATTCAGTAAGTCAAGAGTATTCATGACTTTTATTGGAAAGCTCATCCCTCTTCTAAAACCACACTGAATCCTGTCATACAAAAGGTAATAATGATCACTGGTATAAAAATAGAGAAATATCATTATACAACATCTCTTTAGCATCTTCAAACCGCCAAAATAAAACACTGGATTGATTATGTAATGAGCCTGGATATAATTTCACTTTCTCAAGTCAAAATCAGTACCCTGTAAGGGAAAGAATGGCTGAGCACCGACTGCATCTCAGTGACCTGCTCATTCCCTCACAAATTAATTTCTCAGAGTTAACACTTGTCAGCAAAGGAAAAGGGGATCAGACTGCTATCATGTTACTTTTCATTTTATTCTTCTGCTCTAACAAACAAAATGTATTCAAAACTTTTACAAAATTTGTCAGAAAAGCTTCTACCCTGAATAGGTAAAATCACAAGAGACTCATCTCGTTCAAACAGGGTCTAAAACTCCAAGGATGCTGTAAAGCCAGGCTTAAGAGAATCTGATAAGCCTAGGAAGTTAACTAGCTTTTTAAAAAAATGTTGCACTATATGCAAATTAAACTTTGCTGTCCTTTGGGTTATTAGTTATCTATTCCATAAGGACCATTCCTGTTAAATTACCAAGTAACATCTGGCAACTCCACATTTCTAGGAGGAATCCTGAGACTTGTTATCTAATGTGTTCCCAGGTCTGCCAGGAAATATATTAGTATCTGATGTACGCAAAAGCAATTGCTCACTGAGGTGTGACCTTGATTTTTTTTTCAATACAGTAAGCCTGCCCTTCCCCTAATCTTGTTCTAAGCAATACAAAATCAAATCCCATCCCAGTCTAAGGAATCTCCAGAAACAATTCTAACAGATTTTTCATTTTTTAAAAAAGCCTCCATTTACTGGGATCTCAGTTACACGACATCACTATTTTTGCATCATTCCTTCTTCATCTTTACTGTGCTTGGTACAAGACACAGCTAAGATTTCCGTGACATGCAATAGCAAGCAAGCATGCCCAAACACGCCCAACCCACATGGGTTGCTGTTCCTTTACAGAGGTACAAACTCTAAGGTTTTACTGATGGTTTGGCATCCTCTTACATATGATCTAAATTTCTCTTCTACACTTTGACTGTAAATAGTTGGGGGGAGGTGCACCAGTAAGTGCACTGGCTCACAGCCTGCTGTTCCTTTCCCATTAGCTGAAGAAAGGACAACACTTGTAAGTCAAGTCAATTTTGTCAAGACAAGCAACCGCTTAATGATGTAAATGAAGACAAAGAAACGTAGGTCCGGTACCTCAATGCTGGTAGTTTGTGCAAAATAATCCAGGCATGTTGTTTTTCCACTTGCAATGTTCCCCTCGATACATATCTGTTGAAAAACAGTATCACCTTTAAAAAACGTGCTATCGCATAGCAGTAAACGGCATATGTAAAAATATACTCTTTCCATACCAAGCGTACTAACTTCCCTATAATGTAAATAGATTATTTTATAGGAAGACATTGGGGATCAGTCTGGATTTTGTGCCTCCCCGCAGACCACCACTTTTTCTCTCCCGGCCATCCATACCTGTACCAACTGTCTCTTTACCAGGCAAGGGGCAGCTTTTCCTTCTGGCACCCCTGCAGCCAGCCCGCGCATAAATGCCAACTGAAGTCGTAACTTCAGTATCCATTAAAGAGCTTAAACCTTAAGATTCATTACATTTTTATTTTCACACACCTGCACAATAAACTAAGATAATTTTGCTTCAGCTGTCTTAAAATGATTTATAGGTTAAAGTAATTAGATTCCAAATTTAAAAAAACACCTTACAGGCAGGGTTTGTCCAGGACAACTGACGTGCTACCCGGGCCACACTGACCCCAAACCAACGCTTCTCACTACACGATACCAGGCGTTCACACAAATCCCTCACGACTTTATAGCAATTTACAGAACGAGATATGCGTAGGTTTGCACCGAGTAAGGCCCCGTCACGGGCCCACCACCGGGACACCACCCGGTAGAACAGCCACATCTGATGGCTGCCAATATACACACACTCAAGTTATAATAAAATACGAGGTTGCACATTTTACACAGTTTTCTGAAGGAAATGCAAATACTTACAACAGTCTTTCTATCATCTTCTTTTATCAGATGTTTATCTACAATGGAAATAAACAGGAGTTACAACCAAAAACTTTTATCTTACAGTTACACTGAGCCCCTCACTGTGAGCCCCTCCGTGAAGTTTTTAGGTTCCTTATTGCTTAACACAAGTATTTGCTAAATTACCAATCTTTAAAGTTTTAGGTAATCATTGGGTCACGTAATAGACATGTCATGGCATGCCCTGACACAGTTTTAGCTTAAGTTCCCCATTGCCCTTGACACTACAAAGAGTCAAATGGCAAGTGCCTACACTCTTGCAGCAGACTTCTGTCACATTTACTGCGCCTCAGTTCGTTTCCATTGGGGAAAAAGTGCATTTGGGAGAGGCCAGTCATGGTGCGATGCCCACTGACTGCGCAGGCCCAGCTACAAAGCTGGGTAAGGATGAAGACTTCAGGACACCGCCAGGACGGGCAAGCCGGATGCCGTACACCTCGAGGCTGCAGGCAGCGCTAGGTTTGCCGGGCCCTTAAGAAACGAAACACACGGCAAGGGCCGGATTCTATGATTCTATGATTCTATGATTCTATGATTCTATGATTCTATGATTCTATGATTCTATGATTCTATGATTCTATGATTCTATGATTCTATGATTCTATGATTCTATGATTCTATGATTCTATGATTCTATGATTCTATGATTCTATGATTCTATGATTCTATGATTCTATGATTCTATGATTCTATGATTCTATGATTCTATGATTCTATGATTCTATGATTCTATGATTCTATGATTCTATGATTCTATGATTCTATGATTCTATGATTCTATGATTCTATGATTCTATGATTCTATGATTCTATGATTCTATGATTCTATGATTCTATGATTCTATGATTCTATGATTCTATGATTCTATGATTCTATGATTCTATGATTCTATGATTCTATGATTCTATGATTCTATGATTCTATGATTCTATGATTCTATGATTCTATGATTCTATGATTCTATGATTCTATGATTCTATGATTCTATGATTCTATGATTCTATGATTCTATGATTCTATGATTCTATGATTCTATGATTCTATGATTCTATGATTCTATGATTCTATGATTCTATGATTCTATGATTCTATGATTCTATGATTCTATGATTCTATGATTCTATGATTCTATGATTCTATGATTCTATGATTCTATGATTCTATGATTCTATGATTCTATGATTCTATGATTCTATGATTCTATGATTCTATGATTCTATGATTCTATGATTCTATGATTCTATGATTCTATGATTCTATGATTCTATGATTCTATGATTCTATGATTCTATGATTCTATGATTCTATGATTCTATGATTCTATGATTCTATGATTCTATGATTCTATGATTCTATGATTCTATGATTCTATGATTCTATGATTCTATGATTCTATGATTCTATGATTCTATGATTCTATGATTCTATGATTCTATGATTCTATGATTCTATGATTCTATGATTCTATGATTCTATGATTCTATGATTCTATGATTCTATGATTCTATGATTCTATGATTCTATGATTCTATGATTCTATGATTCTATGATTCTATGATTCTATGATTCTATGATTCTATGATTCTATGATTCTATGATTCTATGATTCTATGATTCTATGATTCTATGATTCTATGATTCTATGATTCTATGATTCTATGATTCTATGATTCTATGATTCTATGATTCTATGATTCTATGATTCTATGATTCTATGATTCTATGATTCTATGATTCTATGATTCTATGATTCTATGATTCTATGATTCTATGATTCTCTTACCTCCCTTTTTAAAACGCGTTTGCTGCTTCAGGCCAGCGGGCGCGGCCAAGCCGCGTAAATTGGACGGCAAAACAAGCGGGTAAAATGAGGAAGTTTTATCACAAACGCTCTTTTTGACATCCAACCACTGGGTGTCACTGTCGATCCTAGGTGGGTATTTTCATAGTGAGCGGCAATTTTTAATGATTCAGGCGGTACTGGGAGCTCTTCACCTTCTTCTCCAGGCATCTATTTCAGAATAAATACTTTGCTTCCACTGGCTGTTTCAGGATATTTTCAACTCGGTGGTGGCAGCGTTGTTCCTCCTCATTGTGTGCCTGTTTGCAGTAATAGTCAAGACCAACAACGGGACGCTGGCTGGAGGAGTAAGTAGGAACATTAGTAAGGGATTTCAGTTTTGGAACTGGGCGTGACTGTGACCGCGCGGCGTCCTTACGCTGCGGTAGGACCGTGAAGGCGACTCTGTCGTGGAAGAACGTGCTGGGCAGTTGCAAACAAAAGTGAATATGCATCCCATGTATCTCAAAAAAAAAAAATAATCCTCAAATCACTGGTAATTTAAAAACATTCCTAGACTTAGGAATTACTACAGAGAAGAACTAACACTGAAAACTCCTAGAGTTTAACTCATTTGAGGAACCTACATTTACTTCTGTAGCTTTAAATCCCAGGTGGGAGAATCCATGGCCCTTTTCGGACTGTCCAGTCTGGTTATGCTATTTAAGAACAAAGGCCTGCAGTCCTGCTAAAGAGAGCCGATATTTTGTCGCAGGCATGCTGGCACCTCCCTCTGGATGGGGGTATTATTTTTTCTGACACAAACGGAGAAGTGGTGGCAGCTGAGAAGGTTTTTTCATACTGCGATTGTAAGATTTTTGTGTACTTAGGATCAAACCAGTTTAATGGTTGAAGCAACTCACATTTTTAATTCAAATGAAAACTAACGTATTTAACATTAATAAACAATAAGGGGGGAAAAACTCGGCTTTGAAAGTATTTAAGTCTCCTGAAGTACAAGCTAAGCTAAAATGTGACAAGCAACCAAACCCAGAAACCAGAACTCGCCACGGGAGTTTTTCAAAATGAGCTTAAGGAGACGATGAGGTGGAAAGCTGACGACTGCTGGCAACGACCTCCTAAGCAAAAAGGAGCCTTTCTGATGAAGTGGCTACGCTAGAATGTAGCGCGTATTTTCACTTGTGAAGTTAATTAAAGTTAAGCTGGAGACTAAGCAGGTGGCTTGGAAAACAAGTTTGGGCAGAAGGTATGACACCGTCAGTGCTGGGAGAGAGAGAATCGCCCCGCGGCCCAAACTCCTGGGGCACTGGCTGCCCTGGCCGGTGCTGCCCTGGGAGAGCTCGCCTTGGCGCTGCCCCACTGATCACATCGGTCCCATTTAACACGTGCGTGCATCAAAAAATTTGTGTGCACGTGGGACAGGGCTGAGGGGCAAGAGCTGAGCAACTTGGCAGGCATTTTGTAAACGAAGTTTTCCAGTTGCCTGTCTGGAGTTGTGTATTTTTTTAAATACTTACCTGCATTTTCTTCAACTTGGAGTATGTTTCCCATTCAGAGCTTCAGAGGAGAGGAGCACCGTTTTATTTTTCCTGCTAGGCTTGTGTGTACAAATGTTGACTCTCCTCAAGCCAGTACCGTTAATTAGGCAGTCCTTAAAGAGACAGAAGGGGTTTCATTTCGGATAAAAGCCTTGTCTGGCGTAACGCAGCGTTGGCTTAGCTTGCAAGGAGAACACGTCATCTCCAGTGCAAACATCGAACAAAGCCGGGGTGTAGACTGCTGTATGCAAGGCTGGTGGGATTTAAATACGGGTGTTATTTAACTTACCAGCTGTCTGGCGTATCTCACACATACATTTAGAAGGCCAGAACCAACTTGGGGAGATGCGTCTACTGCTTCTTTGAGGAACAGTAGATGAGTCACTACAGTAGAAGACAGAGATTCTATGGGGAAACTAACGTTATCGTTATTTTTGTAGGTGTTTGGTCTTGTATTGCTTGTTCTCTGTGTTGTCGACGCGGTTCTTCTTTTCCAGAAGATCAGCCTTGATGGGCCAAGAGGAAGGAATACTCCTGCGAAATAAGATTGCTGTGTTAGTAAAAGCACGGTTTCTCTGTCGATGACTGGTTCACTGTTCTCTTTTAAAGAATTTGTATTTTCACATGTTCGCCTTGGAATTTTCCGTGCATTTATGTACGTTTTTGCAAGTATCGTTTGTAAGTTTTCTTACAAGTGTGGTTTCAGTGTTGCAGTTTCACCAGCATAAGCGTCACAAAGAATTGTCGTTTTTTCAAATTTAATTACATTTTCACCTGTTTATTTGAAAATTAATTTCATGATTGCCTTCTTTCTGTAATAAAGAGAAGATGCAAACAGGCCCGGGTGCATTATTTAACATTTATTGAGTGCGCTTGAAGAAAAAAAATACTTGATTTAATGTACCAATAAACATCGTTAGGAACAGATTTTTTTTTTCCCCACCCATACTTGTGCTCCTCATTCCACAGATCAGCGTCCTGGCTGCAGGCCGAGCGCCCACCCCGACCCCCAGGCCCCGCGGGGC
>NW_009259237.1:2352289-2352836 GCF_000687185.1 Egretta garzetta
GTCGATTGCCACCGGGCAGAGCACCTTCGGAAACCAAACTGCTTGTCGTGTCAAGAATGCGCTCCCTTTTCAGTTACAAAGGGCTTTGATATCGTTTTAACCCACGGGTGAATCCTGTCACCGCGAGTGACCAGATTTGCCTTATCTCCTCGTGCCACGGGTTACAAGACCCTGAGCATGTCCAGACCGACCTCACTCATTAATTTATGATGCCTGGCGTTACACAGGGCATCACGATCTCTCCGCTTTTGCCCTGAGCTCCCCGAAGGCTGCGTTTGTCCCAGACCTCACCGAGGGACGGCACTTGGCCGCTGCCACGGAGCCAGTTCGCTGACTGAAAGTACCAAATAATCATCAGGGAGAGGCGTAGTCTGGCAATGGAAGCACTGCACCCCCAGAAACACGCTGTGGTTTTCCTTTAGGTCTAAGTTCTGAGATCTGGGCTGGTGGTAATTATAGGCCTTCGATTTTTGGTCTGACACCTTCTGGTATTTTACTTGTAAAGGCTTTACAGCCTGACAGACGAAACAGTACCCAGCTGGTAGGG
>NW_009259237.1:2353044-2372163 GCF_000687185.1 Egretta garzetta
TGGCTAGAGGGTATTTGACAATCAAAAGTTGCATTGTAAGAGGAAGTTAGTTGATTGAAATTAGACTTTCAACATCACTTATGCTAGAAATAATGAGAAATTTAAACACCAAGTTCTCTGTGGTTCTCTCTCAGCTGGAGCTTTGACAGCAGGTTGTCACAAGTCAGGACAGCCCAAACTGGTAGCCAAGTACTGTTTAGATGTGTAAGGTGTCTCTGGCTATCCACCGGGCGAGCTCAGAGAAGGAAACGAGGCAATGCAAGCAAGAGAAAGGGAAGGAAGGGGCAGCAAGCAGACAGCACCGTCCGGCTCCCGGACCAGCCTTCCTCTAGCAGCCCCGTGAGTTTGTGAGGCCGTAGGTGCTGCCCTGTGGCAGGCAGCAAGGGGCACGGCCAGGAGATGCGAGGCTGGCTTTGAGAAGAAAACCCATGTGTTCAGGAGACGAGGGTGACTTCTGTGATGGGGAACACAGGCCTCGGGCTGGGTAGCAGCAGGCCACAAGCTGTGTCAGCTCCACCAAAAATACTGTAAAAATTCCGGGTACCCCCATTACTCATACGGCATCTGTAGTTGACAAAACCACACATTTAGAAGATACCAAAGGCCACCTAACCTTGCTCCTTTGGCATGTGCTTTTGTTAGGTACTATAACATAAACAGGAATTTCCTATACAAGCTTTCAGCCAGTAAATTACGACTCTCGGACACCCTGGCTTTTTAACATCTCTGAATGATGACATATTTGAGGAATACTGTTTTGCTCATGGGATCAGACTCACCCTTTTGTTGTCATAGAGAAATACTGATTATGCCTCCTTGGAGTAATAAAAACTGCTCTGTCTTGACAAAACAGGGATTTATCCTTTGTAAGGCTACTCAGGGCTTCCTGAGGGTTTGGCTGGCTGAAAGCAGCTCTAAAATCCCATCTTCCGAAACTGCAGCGAAGCGTTCTGTGCGCTCCTTGCAGGCCAGCCCACGTGCTTAGGATGGCGTTTCCTGGCAGCAGGGAGGCAGCAGTAGTTTCTCTCCAGTTGTCTCAGCTTTGCCAGAAGAAATCCTTGAAGACAACACAGGCCCCAGAATAAATCCAGTCTGCATACAATTAGAGAAATGCAGTGCCAAATAATTGAAGACGAGTCCAAGTTAAATCTATCATAGTTTAAATCTGCGTTTCATCTTTAGCTTTGTATTTCTTGTCTTGAATGTTTGATTCTTCCTCTTTGACACAATACTAACCTGGGGTGGGGCTCTGCATAAGTGTATGTATTTACATTCAAGGAATACAGATTTTGAATCGTGTCTTTTGCTCAGAAACAAAATGGGGTTCTCATTATTGTTACCAAATATCTCTTGTCACATTATTATTCAGCAGCTTGGCAAGTCATGAGAAATGCACTTTATTTCTCTGTCTTTAAAGTGATGCAAATGCTGGCATCTCTGCAGGTGGATCAGAGGTTCTCTGTTCAGCTACAGGAAGTGCCAAGCCAGTTTTTTCAACATTCAGAAAGCAAACCACCATATACTGAAAAATATATTACCAACAAAGCAAAGAAGCAACTTGCAAACGTATCTTGAGTGGGGTAGATGGTTATACTTCTCCTTTTCTATGGCAGAAGGGGAACAGGAGTTGGCTTCAGCGAATTCCCTCAGCCCGGTGACCGTGCTTGGCTGTGTGCTTGGTGGAAATAGCCTCGTTAAGTCTTGTTTTGCCCCGTAGAAGTGGTGGGCAAATGATGAGTTCCCCTGTCACAAATTACAGCGGACCGACTCGGACTTTGTAAATCAAGACAACGGCCGTGTTCACCCCAGCCTATGCCGTTCGCCTGCGCTGCTGGAGGCGGCTGGGAGCACTGGTGCCCGCAGCCCAGCTCGGGGCGTCCTGGGGAAGGTCGCACAGGCAGCTGCACTGGGAGCGTGGGAGCTCCCCGCTGCAGGCAGGATTGCTGTGTTCAGACTGAAGGAAGCTGCTGTAGACACTTTGTAAAAATAACATTTACAGACATTTTCACATGAAGCGAGTATGGATCTTTACAACGTTCGGGTGTCATTTTCATGTCTGCACGTAAATGCTCTGTGGGTTATTGGGTCTGGGCATTCTGGTGTTTCCTCTAGAACAAGTTAGGCTGGTGATGAAGAAGCTGATCACTGCTAGAAGCTTAATTATAATCTCAAATTTCATTCAGAGAAGGAAGCTCCCACCCCCCTTTTCCTTTTGATCTTCCTGCCTTAGTAATTTTTTATTCCACCTGGGATAGCTACACAGCCACGAAGAAGCAGTAACATCAAGTACATGTCTAAGCTTTGCTGTCTCTCCTGATCCTATTTATTCTGACTGTCTTGCTCCTCCACTTTCTACTCACCATTATCTGCCAGGTAAATTTTTTTCTCTTTCTTTTTTCCTTTCTATTTTCTCCCCATACCATTATTTTTTCTATGTATTTTAACACTCCTCTTAAGCTACTCATTTTTCCTAAATATTCAAGTTGCTATTTTGAAGGTCAACATCTCATCCCTGCTCTTTTCCCCCCTCAAGAGATGCATTTTTCAGTTCCTTCTGTCCTGTATTGGAACCATTTAACAGCCACTCTCATACCTGCCAGCAGAGCTTGTCCAGGCAAGATCCACATTTACACATCTGCTGCTCACCCCGGCTATTCCAGTCAAGCTTTTGTGTTTGTCCTGGTGACTGCTTTAATTGGCGTCTCCTTAGTCCCCTGAAGTCAGTATGCACTGGCACTATGTATTTTTTTAGTAAAAATACAGTATGAGTATGTAAGGTTGTCCTATATAAGGCTGTGTCACCTTTGTGGTGACACGAACGATGTAGGAATCATTGTGCCTGTTTTTTCCCCTCTTTTCCTGTCTTCTGTCTTTTCAGTCTTCTCTGAACTGACCTTCATAACTGAAACTTCCAGCTGCTCTGTGTAAAGCCTCCTTCGAAGATGAGCTCTGTGCCTTTCTCTGGGTCTGCAGCCAGAAGGTGACCCTTGCAGCTAATTCTGGGGGAACCAAGGACTTCACCTCCATGGCAAGTATGACAGAAGTAACTGAATAGCAGAGATCACTAGGCGATCTACTTTCTCTCTCTGCCAATAAACAACAACAAAAGGGACTCTTGCCCAAAAGAGATCACTGCTAGCCGCTTTTAAAACTGTTAAAGCAAACCTGCTCTTTTCTACGGAGGGGAAATGAGGAGCAGGCATTTGACTGCGTGGAGCAGAGGGCACCAGGGCGTATATAGTCATGTGCGACGATGTCAGTGGCTTCCTGGCATCCGCATCATCCCCGACGGGCTGCAGTGGGTCTGTTCTCCCTGCACGGAGGCTACAGACGCCTTCACGCTCTGCCCCGACCTCAGCACTTCAGCAGCCCTCCCTCCCCTAAGAGCACAGTGCATTCTAACTGTTGTAACCAATTATTTTTTATACCTTAAATTGCAAGCTGGTTATATGTGAAAGTATAACTTGATAATGCCTGGCCCATTTAAGAAGCAACACACTACTAGGTAATAATTATATGGGAGAAAATTACTTTTTGAAACACAAGACCAGAGAAGTTCCTTTAGAAAAAAAAAAAGTCAAATGTAATAGTTCTTTCTCTTTTATGTGCATTCCCATTCCCACAAAAAAAAGGTGCTGAATGAAGAATCGGACCTCTTTTTTTTGCCAGGTTTTTTTCTGATCTTACCCCTGCCAGACTATGAAAGGATCCTGCTCTGTTCGTTACTGCACTAGAGCTTTCTGAATTCCACAGACGCCTCCACAGCGAAGCTGGTAACACTCGTGCTAACCTTTCAGCAGCAGTGCAGGAACAACTCAGGCTCCTCGCTGCTACCAATGTCAAGGATGTAATCCCAAAGGAAAAAGAAGCCCCCCTGTATAAATACAAATGGACAAAACCGATTAAATGCTTTTCTTTTTGCCTGCCAGAACCAGCAGCGCTTTCTGAGTCTGAAAGTGCTAGAAATGAACTTGCAACTGCATTGAGCCTCACAAACTTCCTCTCTAGTATTTTTTTTTAGCATAGACACAGAGCTATTGGAAGAATTACAAGATCCCATTGCTTGACCTTTCTCTGAAATCACTTTTAAACATGCAGCTTCAGGAAAAAAGGTGCAGAGCAAGTGTGATGCACAGTGGATCATTTGATGGTCTTCAGAGGGGTCAGGCTGTGTTCTGAAGGTTGCTTTTGAGTTTGTCATTTTTAGAGCAACTTTCAGTTTGCCAGGTCTTTGTCTCAGGGACTTGAGATCTGGAACAGTGAGTAAATAGGCGTTCATTACTTCTGGGTACAGACTGGCACATCAATGTTTGCATTGTGGGAGGAAAGGTGTATCTTTTAAATTATGAAATTTTTAGATGACATCAAATGCTTTAGTTAATAGCACTGCAAATAAATGGTCAGACAAGAGACCAAGATAACTACTCACTTTTATAATTCAGAAAAGGTAGTAATAGATAATATCCAATATTGCTCAGGGAGTCCACGCACGCCACCTGTCAGAAGGGGAAATGAGCTCTAAACAAAGAGAAATGAGAAATGTCATCAAAAGCCGACAGCTTTGTGGGCTCTTGCATTACATAGGTCTGTCCCCAAGTTACCGAGTGCATCTGGCATTAAAATCCACGTCAAAGCTGCAACGTAGCCACCAGGCAGACAAAAAAAGAAAACCAAAGAACAAGCTGTAGCACCGTAGCCATCATCTGACAGAGCCTTCCGACACCTCCTTCCTTCTGTTTCTCTTGGTCTTTCTAAGCTCTGCCTGCCTCCCCTTCCAGCACCTCCCAGCCCTGCCTCTGTGAAGACCGTAACATCTAAAAATACCGTCTTTCAAACCTTCCTTCTCGAAATCTAGTCCTCTGTTTTATAGCTGTGTACTTCACCTAAAATCTTCCTTGGGCCTTTTCAGTCTCTGAATGCCTCCAAAATGAGGAATGATGCTTAGTTGGAGAGCAATTATCACCCTTCATGTCAGATTCTTTCCCTTTATCACCAGTAAGCCACTGAAATCAAAAGAATTCTTGCATGTCAAGGGTGGTTTGGTTTTTTTTTTTTCACGTGGCCCTGCGCGCACTTTCCCTGCACAACAGGATGTTGACAAGTTGAGCCAGGAGCGGAGAGCTGGGACAGGCTGGACTCAAGCCTGCCACTCAAGGTGGTGGCGATGGCGAGGGTGCAATTACTGCTCGTCAGGGCTGAGGAACAGGCAGCAGGAGACTGCTGTGATCCTGGCAATAACCGAGGTGGGGTGTTTGAGCGAGTAACTAGCCTGTTGACTAGATTTTAAAATGGACAACTAATATTTCCCCAGATGCCAGCTTCTCCGGATCAGACTGAATTAGAAAGCTGAAGTGCTCAGACTGAGCCTTTTGTCTCTTCAGCAACTTACCCCACAGCCGAGCAGGGATCCCGCCAGCGCACTAGTACGCTGGAGCAGGAGCCCCTTGGTGTGCTCTTGCCACAAAACAAGTTTCTGTTTGCTTCCCGAGCTGTGTTACAGCAGGGTCTTGGGCACTGCAACGTGTCTCAAACCACTTCAGACCTACCCAGTGCCATCAGGGTGAGAGGAAGGCAGCAGGAACTTTAAATTACACAGATTACCATAAGGCTGATCTTAAGAGAACACAAAGGCTCTTTGTTTCACCTAGCAGTTAACGCTTCTGACGGAAAAAATTTTCCCTGTATAAAGGCAGACGGAGCGCAGGAGTCACCATATCAAACAGATGGAGATCAAAGTGATCTCTGCTGTGCATCATCAACTTACACATCTGAAATTTGCCTTTCTACCTCCCCTCACTGCTGTACTACGATGTATTATTTAACACTCCATTTAATTCTTTCATAATAGAGCTACCAAGTTTAGTTCAGGTCTAATGTTTTGCTATTGAAAAGGGGTTGGTTGGTGGGACCCATCCTGATCGTGTCTCCTCCCTGCTGCTCTTCCTCCCTGCGTACTTCTCTGCCCCAACATCTCAGTTATCACCCACTTTTCTTTAGCCAGCAAAAGAGATTTTTCTTTAAACACCAGAACAAGAAAGAAAAAATGTCCTAGCTACACGGTGATTTCTTTTTAAACCAAGAAAACATGAAACCGTGTCTAAATTAAGTTCCACAAATGCAAGCGAAGCAGATTCACCAAGTTAAAGTCCCATCCTTTCGGTTTTTATTCCATGGGGGTGGGAAGGGCATAGGCGTTAAGATAGGAAGGAGGGAGAAGTCCTCTCTCTTAGCAGTTTTCAAGTTCTGTTATATCCACTTCTCTTCAAACAGCACGTTATTGTTTTTCCTTCACAGAAATAAAACACCACATTAAGGATAAGATACACTGAATGAGTTCCCTCTGCTATACGAAAACTCTAGAAAAACCTGCAAAGAGGCTACGTAAGCAATAAGCCAATAATAATAGGACCAATAACAACAAATAGGGCAAATATTAACGGGTAACAGGCCTCGATGCAGAAGTGAACTCTTTACACCAGATCTGTTTCTTACAACCCAATGAAACAAAAACAATGCATAGGCATTTTAAGATAAATATAGTATCTTACTAAAAATGTCACATCCTCTCTAACTTCACCACCCAGTCCTAATGGATCAAAACAATATACTCCAGTTATTGGCATCCTGGTCAAGAAGTGACTGCCTTCGCCCCAAAACAGGCTCAGAATAAAGGCTTATTTATTAATTTAATTAAGAAATTATTTCAACAGGATCAAACTGCTTAGTTGCCCCTTAAACTGAAATGGACTCTTTGATACATGCATTTGAAGGTTGACTGACCTCTCATAGGTGTAATTACTAATTAATAATTAGGAGCCTTATCATTCAAGTAGAAGTATGACTTTTTTTTTTTTTTTGAGGTGGTTCCCAGGAACACCTGGTAGCAGCAAATAAATCCATAGATCTGAAATTTAATCAGGCAAATGCATGATCACCACAGTCAAACATTTATGCTTTTCAAGAAGCCACATCTGCCTTCAGATGTGCCATACGGGGGAAAATAATACATCTATTTTCAGTACTATAAGAGTGAGAATGTCAGTGTCCCAATTTAGAATTTAGAAGTTAAAAAAAAATATCTTTGTAATCCAATGCTCAAATAGTACCTACTGCTGTTGACCAAAAGTATCTCTGAGCATTGCCAAGGCAGAGATTTGTCTCCAAGAGGAAAGGCTGAACAGAGCAGCTCAGGTCCAAACTAGCACATCGTATCACACTTGCAGAAAACCTTTTATTCAGTATGCTATTTTTTCTTTATTTTAAGCCAATTGGAAGAAAACAGCAACCAGTTACCATGCGAGGCAGTAGAGCAGTAGGGCTGCAGCCTCTTCTTGGAGGTGACCAACTCCCAGTACAGCACTTGAAAATTTTACTGTTTCTCCACAGTTCCCTCACCTCCCACTTCCACAAATACAGTAGCTGAAAGTACAGAAGTGTAGGACAGCACTGTGGTACTGTCTGGTTTAGGTGAAAATGCATTTTCTTCAGCCATTTTCCCATTATGAAACTTTCTATTTTGAACCATAAACTATATTCCAAAGGTATTTTAATTGAATGGGAAAACAAATGCCATTTTTATTATTTTGCAGGGTTAGGAAACATCATGGAGGTAAAACAAATCTATGGGAGTTACCTACCCCATTAATCTCTAAAACAGCTGTCTACACTGGAAGACGAACCAGAGACTTGCAGAAATCTCAGAATAATTAATTCTCAGCTCTTTTTTTATCCATCAACAGCAGACTTTTTTCTTTCAACTCTAAGAAGATTATAAATGCTGAGTTACTTTGGGCTATCTGAGCAATGATTTGGATTTCAAATGAGAACTGTCACGGTTGAAAGCCTAAAGCTCTGTTTGCTTGGCAATGCTCCACTCTATTTGCAGAATTATGTTGTCAGAACCGTTTACAATCCAGAACAAATTACTGACTCGGAGAGGTGCAAATCCACCGAGCTCTCCAGAAGGTCGATTTCACATGCACTGAAAGAAACGCCATTACTTTAGATTTATTCCATGCTAAACAGGAAAATTCATTTGGCCCAAGAAAAAAACAAAAAAAAAGGTAGGAAGCAAGATATGCCATCGCCAGCAGCACTGACAGAAATACACGGGGAGAATAACGCTTCAAAGTTGCTCAGCTGCCTGAGGCTCTGCTATTCCATGCGAATAACTAGTGTTTTCCCTCTACTCTAGGTGCTGTCATTTATCATCTTTATCTGCTATATTGCATCTCCAGCTCCCTCTTTCATGATGGCACCTCTCCTAGAGTTTCTGCTGGCACTGTTTCTTTTTTTTGCCTATGCCTCCAAACTTAATGAGAAGTTTAAAGGACTCTACTGGCCTTTGATGGTAAGTGAAATGTGCAATATAAAAACACAGATTTAATTGTACAGTATAACTGAGTAAAAGGGACTACATGAGAGTTTAGGCTGACTGCTAACAACTTCACCCCCTTATTAGAAACCTGTCCATATTGCCTCTCATTCAAGAGGTCCCAAAGCACTCTTTAAACTGTGCTGTACCACATACTGCAGCTTTCTTGGTGCTGACACAAAGCCTGGTTTTGTTAAAGCACAGAATTCATGCCTGATTTCAGGCAAATGGCTTAGGGCTGGATCTGCAGAAGCAGGCAACATCAGCCTAAGTCTGAGCACTGCTGGGGTCTCCTTAGTATCGCCCCCCCTTACACATGGGGAAACTGAGGCATGCTAGATAGTAATGCATATACTTTACTAAAATGTAAAAGCAAAGTGACGGCTACTTTCATTAAGGGGGGAAGCCCCGCAGCCCTTGCAGGAGATGCTGGCTCACACTGGGGAAGGCCCTGGCTGTTCCCCAGGAGCTTTCAGGCCGGCAGCAGCGGGTGGCTACTGCTCACTGGCCACTGGATGTCTCTGTCGCTTCAAAGATGCATGGAAAAGGCAGCGTTTGTCTAGCGGTACAAATACTTTAAAAAAAAAAAAAATGCTATTCCAATTGATTTGGAGTCTCTTGGTATAGTTTTGCAATAGCTCGTCATAGCAAGATTGGAAGTAGAGCTCTCAATGTATAAAAATAACGTGGGCAAGGCCACTGGCGGATAAAACAATAGTGGCAACTTTGACTATGACAGCGTGCGCGGTTTTCAGATGGTAATCTCCGTTCCGTCGTTTTCCCGTTTTCTACATGCATCTGATTCCAGAACTAAGACCAAAAAAGCACTTGTATGTTTATTATGTCCATTACCATAACATACTCCAGCCGCAGAATGTAGATCATTGACCTCATCCTGATTTCAGAGGACTCAAGTTTCTTGTAGGATTTGTCTTTTGAGGCGGTATCTTATTCACCCATCTGTTCTGAAAAGGCAGAAGATCTAATTGTGAACAGAGGTCAAGATACCGTTATTCCAGCTCGCATGATTTACACATGCCCTGGGAATCACAGCTCTTTATTTAATAACACAGTTCAGAGAGACCATGGCTCCAGCACATCCCTGCCTGCATTTTAGGGCACGGCCCCTGCCCTGCGGAGCTACAGTCTCACCACATATTCAGCACGTATTTCGATGATAGCAATACGTATATTCTCTTCAGGCTAGCTGCTGGAGTTACAAGCGTACATACTAAGTGTAAATCATAGTTTTAAATACTAAACAAAGTGTTTAGTTCCTAAATGAGGAGTTCTGATAGACAGGCCTACTGCTGTATAGAAACAAGCACACGCCTGTTCCCCACGGAGGCTGGTATGCTCCTCCGGAGCCTTGGGTGCAGCAGGAGTTCTGCTTAAAGATGAGCCTTTTTAAGGCATTTCAAATTATTCTTCCATTAGCCCTTGCTGTGCTCCAAGCTAAACGTCACAGAAAAATAGCCCTTTTCAACGTGAAGAAGGGTCTGCCTGACACACGCATGTTAGAAGTAGGATTTACACCAACATCTGTAAGTACAGAAGCTAATGCCAAGATTCTGGTCATCTCGCATTTAAAAATATTTCCCAGATGAGCAACTCATCTGCTACAAAATAGCAGGCTGGAGTCACACTCCAGCATCAAGCAAGTCCACTGACGCAGCAACAACGGTTTTTATGGTAATTTCTGAAATAATTTTTAGGGGAGTTCGTATGTTGGAATTACATGACTAATCTGAGAACGCAACATTGCTTATTTTACAGGATTTCTTGCGGTGCGTCACTGCTGCCATTATTTACTTTGCCATTTCAATTGCTGCTGTCTCAAAATATAATGATGGAGCATCTAAAGCAGCAGGAGTAAGTAGACGTGAGCTTTCCACTTAGGTATTTTGGTGAACTGCATATGGACATACTTTAGAAAGAATTCTGACCCCATGGCAAGTAGCAGAAGTTTCTTCAGTTAACTAACTGAGAATTAGATTTGCCTAAAGCAAAGAAGAAATGGTTGGTTATTTAGAAAAAGAGGTTTTGAATCAATGAATAGTTTTTTTCTTCCTAACAGTGCTGCTCAATGTTAACTACTACTTAGGGAAGGCATCAATTTTGCTTTTTAATTTCACCAGCTGTATAGGGAAGATAAACTTCTCTGTTCCTGCAAAGAATATCAAGATCCTTGAATGGAGGGAATAATAATAATAAAAACAAAATCAAACCTGTAACTACTAAGGACAGTCTAAAGGAATTAATTTCAACCTCCTGCTTCTACTGCTTAATTTACTTGGATGAGTTGAAACAAGAGCAGTGTCATTTTACCCTCAAGTGTATGGACTGCCCAGGAGAGAGCCTTCGTCGTCAGCATTTTCTGTTTAGAAATAAGATACAGCCTCTCCATCTGCAGCCTGACTCTAAGCATCAATAATGTATGCAACATAAATAATATTTGCATAATAATTCTAAAAGATAGGGAAGAACAATACCCAGCAGTGTTAGCCAGCAACCCTTACCAAACCATCCCCATTCATACACAATTTCAAAACGAAGACCTTGTTTTAACCTTTGTCACCCCGTTTAGATATGGAGCAATGCAACATAGCATTTCTCATCAACACATACAACTATCTTAAGGGTGGAAGTCATGAGGATGGAGCCAGACTCTTCTCAGTGGTGTCCAGCGACAGGACAAGGGGCAATGGGCTCAAACTGAAACACAAGAGGTTTCACTTGAATATGAGGAAAAACTTCTTTACTTTGAGGGTGATAGAGCACTGGAACAGGCTGCCCGGGGGGGTTGTGGAGTCTCCTGCTCTGGAGATATTTAAAACCCGCCTGGATGATGTCCTGTGCAACATGCTCTAGGTGAACCTGCTTTAGCAGGGGGTTGGACTAGATGATCTCCCGAGGTCCCTTCCAACCCTTGCCATTCTGTGATTCTGCGATAGCATTTACCTTAGCTTCTCAGATGGAAAACCAGCCTATTCTTGTCACACTGCTGCTGCTTTAACACTAAATAGGCAACTCCTGAATCATTTTTTCTCAATCTAGTTCACTCTGCAATAGACACGTCTTTTTGCAAACCAGTAAAAAAAGTATTTCCAGAGAAATCAAGGTGATTTCTTGGTGGCAAAGAGATGCACTGGGATGGTGGAGGTGCAGGCTTCCTCCTCCTGTAGCTCCTGGCACAGGGCAGTGCTGATGCTCGGAATGTGCCCAGAGCCAGAGAGGGATGTAGCCTGGGGAAGGGCTAAGGACAAACCTGATAGAGCAACTGCAGGGATCACTGCTCAGGCTCCCAAATTAGCTGTAATTTAGTTGATGCCAATGGGTCACAAGACATTTCCCCTTCCGTATCTTTTTAGAAAGGCACAGGCCAAAAAAATCAAGCCCAAGCCTTGTGTCAGTTAGGCTTATTTTGGTTCATCATTGATGGATGTGAACTGTTGTTAACGAGAGTATTATTCTGCCATTTTAGGTGTTTGGATTTATAGCCACAATAGTATACGCCATTGACTTCTACGTAACCTTCAACGACCTGGTTACTTTTCACAAGCAAGGCAGTTCTGATTCCCCTGAAGGGCACAAGTCAGAAGGTAGGTACAATTCCCCGTTTTGGTTAAAGGAGCATGTAACTTGAGATTTTCTTCTCCATTTCACCCTTTACAGCGGAGCAAGAGCACTCACTTAGTAATAACAGTTTCTATTCTTGGATACCTTGGTTTTGTATGCCACAACTATGCTGGATTATGAAGCTGCTTAGTCTTAAAATACAACAACTGGTATTTCAGTGATTTATAAAGATAACTAGCAAGCCAGGAATGTGAAGTTTCTCAGAATTTTGCACCATCTAACTTTGAAAAGCCCAAAATTCAATTATAGAAATTACTGTGCAGGACAGACTTTTTTCCTCCCATCAAGATGTCTTACTTCAACATCTACCTTTTAATAACTTAATAATTAACGTCCATTAGTCCACAGTCTTTTATGTCCAACAACACTTTTCTCTTTATCACGATTACCTGTTATTCAGGGTCAAGCTTTGACCATCTGTGGGCAAATGGCCTTAAAATCCAAGGGCTACACAGCATAAAATTAACAAGACTGTTAATCACCAATATAGGAGGTACAGTCTACCACAGATCAGACACATCTACTTGGACAAAGATAAAAAGAGGGACCCACTGTTGGGAGTTCAAACCCATTTCAAGTCAAGTCAGGATATGAGTAGCTATTTTGCAGTACCCAGGAGCCCCAAACAGGCATCGTGCCCCAGTGATACTACTTGTTGCACCCACACAGATGAAAAAGACTGTTCCACACTCAAAAACAAACAAACATCCAACCCCCCCCCCAAAACATCTCACACAAAAACAACACACACAAAACACCTCAAAAACAAACATCCAGAATCCTAGAAGGTATATAGTAATGCTAACAGTCTTTTCTAGGTGTTTTAGTAGACTGTTAAGTGTTTTGCAAGCTTTAGGCCAAAAAGAGAGACAAAGAAGAATGAAAGGAACCAATCATAGGAAACAAACTGAACTCACCTTGGAAGAAGATAAGGTGATATGGGTACAAAATTAGGCTAAATATTCAATCTAGTTTCTCTAGTGAGGGAGAGAGAACTATATGAACTTACAAATATGCAGTCATGCAGCTCTGTGTCGATGATTTGACGATGCAAGGAGGGCTCTGCCCGGCAGTACTGTTCCTCCAGCACCAAACTCACAATTATGCTGTAGCCCTCAACTGCCAAGGCCAGAAATCCCTTGCAAGCCAAGTCTCAAGCTTGGGCAAGATTTATCTATGGGGATTTCTTAATATCTTAAAGCTTCTGGTTTTCAGATACGTTTAACTGGCAGTGCATAACCATGACCCACAGAGAACAGCAATGGTGTAGTACAGGAAGCATGTCTTCAGCAGACTTCCTCTTGGTGGTCATGCTAACGTTAATATCTCTGCAACTTCTTCCATCTGAACTGTTGTTGCACTTAGACCACTACACATTGTAGTGGTCTAAGTGCTTCTCAGCATCATTTCTCAAGTCCCTTGAAACAACATTTGAAGTTCCATCATTAGAACTTTATTAGAACATTGTTAGAACAAAAGGCATCTTACAAGCCTTTTCCTAAATTACGCCACGTCCTTTGAAGCAGACACCTGCCGAACAGCAACATCTCTCTCCCAGCAAGAGCTAAAGCTGACATGGAGATTTTCAGTTTTCATTTTCACTATTGCTCCTTGTTTTAAATTTCAGATGAGGACTCTGATTCCGACTCGGGCTGAAGAACCAAACACCAACCAAGCATGAAGGGAAGATGATCAAGCACTCTTTGCTGAATGCACTGCCAATTGAAATATCTCCCTTATTTCAGCCTCGGTATCCTCTTTCCACCTCACTGTTTATGGAATCACTGAAGCACAGACAGGGCAGTGAGGTGGAAAAGGAGACTATTCCCAATGCCATTAGACACTCCCTCAGAACTATGGATTTTACAGTCGTTCAACCTGCCAGAGAGGCCTGTATCCAAACAACACATCTCAATTACCACCCCTCCTTACTCAGCACTACAATGTACTGAGTAAACAGGAACATAGTATTTTAAACGTATAAGCGGAGCTTTTAATATGCTTTCTTAATTCCAAATCTTTAATGCTTATAGCTTTTATACTTCTTGCTGTGCCAAAGAAGAGAGGCTCAGAATGCCTCTACTTTATTTGTATTTTTCTTAACTAACAGTATTTCTTTATCTGAAGTCTCAATATTCCACTATCATCTCAAGCACTGAAGGCATACATTATAGTTAACATGTTGGTTTCAATACATTTATATCTACTGCCTATCTGCAACAAGAAAAAGTGACAACTGGAAATCTGCAGCAAGAACAAACCTTACAGTAGAATTCTGCCGCAGGGTAACTGGCTCCTCAGACATTCAGTATCATTTTTTTAAGCTGCTTGGATGGGGTCACATCCCATCTTCTGCAATTTCACCACAGATAGGAGGTAGAACAGATGAGGCATTGTCTTACCGGCCCCTTCCTACCGTTTGGATGGAAGCCCTCGTATGTGTCTGCACATACAGGTAAGGAAGGCTTGCTAAACACCCTCCAACACTTCCCATCTATCGAAGCCTGCAAATACTTGTGTGCAAGATACCACTGTCTGATCTCATGCTCTGTGTTGCGAACACTGGTCCTCCATGAGAAGTAGCGCTGGACTTAGTCCACTGGGTTCGCAAAACAGACGACTGTTTCTGTAAAACTCAGGATACCTGAGCCCCAGGAGGGCAATACATCCTTCCCACTGTGAAAAGGCAAAAAACCCAACCTCCAAACTAAAGAATGTCTGCAATGAAATTCATTTTCCAAGACCCCTTTTTTGGGTGTGTGTGCGTTTTTTGGTTTGGTTTTTTTTTCCCCCCTGGAAGGACATGGTTTATCTCATGGACTGGTATTCTAGGGGAAAAGCCTTCTGAACTTACAAGAAGGTGTTTTCATGGGTAGCACAACCTGCCTTGAAATATTTGTGTCCACCTATAAATGCATACTGCTTAGAAAAAGCATGGCATGCTCCTTGTATATGGCATCAGATAGGTCTATTTCAAAGAAACCTGTATACATTTTAAAAAAATTAATATAGTATCAGAACAGGTGGCCTTAACAAAAAGTAATTAAAATGAGAGCAGATGGTACTAACAGAGTAAATTAAAAACAGGGATAAAACAATAAAGGCAGATTTCCTTTGGAACAAAATTACCACTTGGGTTCCAATTCCCTGCTAGCAGCTGGCTGCTGACGGGCAGAAACACGGTACCTAACAGCAAGCAGGTGCTTGGGAAGGTGCTGGCCAGATTCGGAGTTGCCTAGCAGGCAGCTCCTACATCTTCTGTTTCCAGACCACTGAATAAAAGCAAAACAAATGGTTACTTCCAAGTGTGACAAATAATCTTTGCTTTTATGAGAAAGAACTCTTTGGACCTTTTCTGGTATGAAATTCCACGTTTCTTTCTTTTCTATTGTCGTATTTTACTGGCACACACTATGACATCAGGGGACCTGGACTCATTTTTATATTAAATTGTTTTGTATTTCTCTTTTTTAATTAAAAAATGTACTGCATGTCACAGCTGGAAACCAGTACATGGTTGATATTTAGAAACCGTGCTGGATTAAACCTCTTTTAACAGAAGTGTTGGGTGTCTTTACTTATTTTAAGACCTGGTTTTACTGCGTTGCCTCTCACCAGCGAGGGGAACAGTGTTGCAAGACACTCCATCAGGAAGGACGCCATGTGCTGGGGGGGTGGCAATAGCACAGAGCCAGCGCTGGAGATCCTCACTCACGCTTACGCATCTTGCAAGGAGAAATTGCATCTTCAGCACGTAAGCATGAAAGAATTTAACCAAGAATTAGTTTTAGCATATTTAGTAGACATCAGAGATACAGTGCTCTTACTTAGCAACTACTAACACTGTAAACAATCCCCTTGGGGTTTACCCTTCATAGACATCTTATAACCTGAAATCTGCTAAGGTTTTCTAGTAATTTTTTCACATTGGAATACTCCTAAAATCAACAGAAGAGGCAAACAAAATTGCTCATTAGTTGCTTCAGGACTACTTTAGCAGGCATGCAATGAATTGCCGTGTCCAAAGAATTTAATTATTAGCATCAAAGTATTTGATGATTTCATTTATTTCTAAGCAGTTTGCTCCCAGGGTCAAGCACTTGTGTAAGACTCCAGCCTTTTATTTAAGAAGACCTGTTCCCATGATTGAAATAAAATATACTTCTGTGATCTTATGAGTATCATTTCAGAAAAAAGAATTAAATTAAAAATAATTAAAGTCAATTCTGATTTGGGGGAGTAGGGTGTGTTGACTCAGTCTTTTCTTCATCTCCTGCCAGCAATACTGCACTAAGCTCAGAGTCTGGTGTAGGGCAGAGGAAAAGTCTGCTCCATTTTCTGGCTTGTTTGTTTGTTTGCTTTGCTTTTCCTCAACTGACAAGATCAAAACAGCGGGAGCACTGGTTTCTCTGCAATTCAGGATTTGTGACACAAGCATAATGTTACACCTGCAGCATGGAGGCCTGCAGGGCCATAATCAAACATCTCTTTTTGATCACAATAAACTCCTGTTCCAAAGAGGAGCCATTACCAAAATCTGCACAGGCAAATATATGCCTTCTTCACAACTAGAGTGCACCTATTCCCATTTTGCATTCCTGTGCTCGTTGAACAGCACGCAGCAGTGGACAAACCTTGGGAGTGATGAGAGTGTCCAATACTAAGTGCGGAACAAATCTGTGCAGAAACAATGCAAGAAATCTTACGATACCAACACTGAACCAAAGCCACTAACAGGAAGGAAAAACAATCAGCTGGCATCACAGCTGAATGACTTCATATAGCTCTCGCACTGTTTGAAGGTCTCTCTCCCTCCTTCTCCTATCAAAAAGCTTTTATAATTCTCTGTGGAAGATTTGTTCAGTCTTGCGTGGTGATTTTGGACAGGTGATGTTAAGGAATTCAAAAGACCTCTCCAAGCAGCCTTTTCAGATTCTCACTGAAATAAGAGGCTCAACTGTCCTTTTAACACTTTGTCCATTATTCCACTTAATTTTGCTTGTCACCTGATACTGTTCAAAGTTCTGCAAGTCTTAAATTTCCAACTGACAAAGTAATTTCCAAGATACTGAGTAAAGAGTGGTGTATCTCAGCTAATGTGGTACTTGAGAAGAATGCTTCTACCAGCCTGGTGTGCTGCAAAGCAGAAGACAATTTAGTGCTCTGCATAGCAAGCGTATGTTTTTCATTCATTATGCTTATGGTAAGCGTTCATTATGTACATTTCTAAGCCTGAATTTTATAGCTTCATCTTCCCCTGCCAGAAGACCAGCAGCCTGCATCACTGAGTGAGCACGTACTTATAACCAAACACCAACACTGCATGTTTCTGACACCTGTACTTCTAAAATGCACAAATAAATGAGAAAACATACATATTGCTACTAGGCTGAGCTAAGCCTCATAGCAGGGAGCTTGTAACCAACCTCGTAAGGGATTAAAAATAATCAAAAGAAGTGGCTTCATTCCAAAGACCAGGATACAAACTGCCACCGAAGATCAAATGCAAGCTACATATCACCTTTTATTTTTACATATGCATGAAGAAGCTCCACCTAACCATCTTTTAATCCTTTTCTGAGCACAGAGAGAGAAAATACATCAAGGAAGCAGAATAAATTCAGATAAGCACTGAGAATGTGAATGTTGTTACAAGGTACTGGAGACACCTTCTTGCACGGAACATTGGTTTAAAAGTCTGGATGGAGACATCATCTCTTGATTTTCCTCTAAGTTAACAGGACTGCATCAAAACACGCTCACTGCGACACAGATTCCTCCTCTGCTGGAAGAATTCAGAGTCCTCTGAATGCTTTGTAAACCTTCTAGGTCAGAAGGTAAAACAATGCTACCCAGAAAATGTAAGTTTATTTCTCTAAAAAAATCTTTTTAAAAATACATTTTTTAATCTATTTCCTTGAAAAAGAAAACAGTGATTCCAATGTTAATTTTGGCCAAGTAATACCTGTGCTTTTATTTTATGTATTTATGATGCTGTCTAACACATTTTGTTAGCGTGATCCATTAAATAAGAAATCAACTATAGCCTTCCCAGGAGAATGAAGGAAGATTCTGTATTTAAAAGTTAGACAGGATAAACTTTTTTTTTTTTTAATTCAACAAATGACAAAGCTTCTCTTGGCCAAGGAACACCACAGATAACAACATCAGCAGCAATGCCGCATTAATTCCAGCACTCTGTTTTCTTAAAGAGCATCAATTTCATTAAGGCCTGATCTAAGCAGGTCCAATGGATGCAACACCACAACAGATTAGAATGTACCACTGCTGACAACCCCACACAGGCAAAATGATCTGGCCCATCTTCTAGCAGAAGTTGTACAAGCACAACTCCTTAGTGAATCCTTCTGTCAAAGCTCGATCGTACCACCACCATTGTCCACCTCCCCGCATGCACGTTATCCCTAGACAGTGTTTTAAGAGTATCATCAATATTCCCAAATCCTTCCACAACACTCATTCAACCATCAGCACGTTTCTTCAGTTCTTACCCTTGTCAACTCGGTGCTTTTACCTTGCACCTAAAGTGCCTGGATACCAGAAATCCCAACTGCATCAAGGTAGGACTTGCAACCTACAGCCCAGGAGGTGGCAGAGCATTACCCACTCACTCTGGCATTTCAGCCCCAGAATTCCTTTTCAGTCCAAAATGTGATGCTGCAAACCACAGGAGAGCATTTTGGTCCATTACAGACGGAGAAGGCTCCGCAAGAGCAACCCCACCACAACCACTTCAGCAATAAAGCAGTTCCACGTGCTTCCTGCTACATAGAACCTCTCATCAGACTGCTTATACACAGGTTTGCATTAACTCCTGCATCTATGAAATTTGTCTTGTCAGAGACATAGTCAAAAAAAACAGGGTCGGCTGCTTTGGTGTTTAACCCCTATGCCATTGCCTTGCATAGGAAGTGCGTTTAGCAACTGTACTAACTGGATTATTAACTAATCAACCACGACACTTGGTATACTGAGTTTATACATTGCCTTTACAGATGAAGACAGTGGTTTAGTACTTTAATATGTCCATTTATTAAACAGAAGTCCTTCACAAATTATTCCATACTATATTGATCAAGATAAGT
>NW_009259237.1:2372199-2413960 GCF_000687185.1 Egretta garzetta
ACATGATCAGAGGAGTACCATGAAAATCCATAGAGCTCAAATCTTCAAATATCAGAAAGAAAAAAAGACAGAAAGACAACTAAATAAAAAAAATTTACAAAAAGTACTGTGCCCATATATGAAAGACTGGAGAAGCAAAATGACATTTAAAACTGATAAATACACCATTTAAATTATGCTATTACAGTATGGATTTTAAAAACAAGACTGCTTTCGGTATTGCAAGACATTACAATTCTTCAGCTTGCGGTTTTTGTTTAGCATAAAAAACAACAGAAAAGAAGCACACAAAGTATTGAAAAATCATTACTGGTGTAAAAACAAGTTGGAGGTTATGTTTTCTTGTAGAGTCACCTTGCCTTTGAAACTGGTCAAGCATTAACAGCACAACTTTCACATACAGAGCTGGAAGATGCTACACTTGCACAGGTAAGTTACAGCTGTCGATACCGAGGGGACAGTGATCACAGCTGGTAGGTACCGCTATGGAAAGCATCTATTTTATCAGCTGGCCTGGTGTGCAGTTTGAGAACTTAAAGAACACTTACCACAATAATGTGAAATTGCTTCAAGACTGTAAATTGTCTCTATATGAGCATTTGCTAACTTGCGATATTCTTCAAATCCTAGATCAGGATTTGGTGATAAATGGGTACCTGATCTACAGTCCCCTAAGTCAATGGGGAATTTTGCCTGAGCGAGGACAACAGCGTCAGGTTCTGCATTCACACATAGAGTATTGTAAGATTTTCCTTGGCAAAATATTATTGTTTCTTACTTCAAAAGCAAAATACCAAGGGCATTACACAGCAGACTTGTGCTCGTATGATAAAAGGAAAATTGCATCCCCTTTGCTCAGTCCAAGATGGAATTCTAACCCACTATTTCAACTAACACTTCTGAACTGTTCCCAATTACAAATCCATCAGTATAGGACCTACATCCTCGAGGGATAAAGTCTTTCAGTCAGGCCTGGATGCTCCCTCCTCAGACACCATAAATCATAAGTTATGAGCTAGAATCAGAATGTTTAGGTTATGCCCGCTATGTTTCTCTAGAGGACCCAGAATCGGCACTGACGATACAGATATCCCACACTGAGCATCTTTTCACCCAAGTCTCAAGGAAAGAAATTTGGAGTACCTTCTAGCTCACATCAGCAATCTGCTTCATCTCCATCTTTCAGGTAGCGGCTGAAGGCACAGCAGAGCCAAAGCAACACAATCTTTTGATTTGCCATGATATCAGATTTACTATTTAGTGCCCAAAGGGAAAGCAATGACTACAGTAGCCATAAAACTGCTATTAGTGGAAACACAGCAAAATGAAGCCAGAGATGCATTAGTGACTCACATTACAAAAATAGCGTTTACTGGTTTAATAAATTTACATCTCTATTTCTGTGAATGACAAGTGTTTATACCACACACGGAAGGCACACTAGGTGAAGCAGTTTTTCGGTATTTGTTTACAATTCTGTGAAAAGACATACAAAGTGTCAACTTTCAAATCAAAACTGAGCATTATAATGAGAAATAAATACATACTATACTATTTTATTGTGGGTTCCTGAACCCTTACAAACTTCAACATATACAAATAGTTTCAAAATGACACTAACACAGAAGAGAGTAAGTCTAGACAGATATAATGATTAGCTAAGTCATTTGTTATATTACGTCATAAATGTTGTGTCTTAAGTATAGAAATCATTTAAAAATGCAATAAATTGGCCACAATATATAAATCAAAATATTTTCTTACTCCAGAACTGTGATGTATGAGTTAAAGCTGGATGAACTGTAGTGCTAAGATACACTCTCCCTCCACAATATCCAACAAGTAGAAACCGGTAAACATTCAAGATTAAAGTATAAACAGTAGAAAAATGAAGGTAGCAATTGTCGTAATAAAGGGTGCTAGCCAGAACCACTTTAACCTGTAGACATCAGGATAAATGTAACATTACTAAAAATATTTAGACAATAATACTTTTGGGATTAAAAGGTTACCAAAAGTGATAAATCAGCCTAGTTAAGAGAGGGTATTTTCTTTCAAACACATGAAGGTTTTAATTAAATATGTCTATTGAGACATTTGTCCAAAGCAAAACAAATACAATACCCTGAAGTTTCCCATATTCTAGACAATAGTCCGTGACAGTCAGAAGAGGCAGATGGTTATATTTCATTCTGTTACTCACATCCAGATGTTACTAAAATAGCTGTAGGGACCAGCCCCAATCAAATACTAAGAAAAAACCCAGATACTCTGTTAATATGATCTGGCTATTGCTTTTTGAAATGCTCCTATGTCCTCACTCTGAATTCATGAAGATAATTTCCACATCCTTCCGTATACGTTAACTGGCTTTTTAAAATTTTACCCATTAAGTCCCTGGTATACAGATAAAACCTTCATAGTAAACACAAAGCTCTATGTTATAAATATGTCAATCAAGGTAACTATGTATATTGTATATAAAATTATATATCTTCTGTTTGCCAAGTATAATTTAAAAAGGAATATCTGTGGCTAGTAATAAAAAAATATTTATTAACCCATAGAGATTAAAAGGCAATTTCACTAACTCATCCATCCAGCACATTTGAAAGAGTTGCTGGGATTCCAGATAGGTAACTTTATCTAATCACATTTTCATGATAAATAGACAACTTTCATTTCTGGGCATATATAAGAACACTTTTGAAAGCTGCATATCCCAAAAGAAAATTAGATTGTGTTGTATACTCTAAATTAAAGGCTATCATAAATCACAGTGTAAGCAGATTTTCTAAAGATTATTTTAGAATACAAATGGTTAAATTATAGACAGATTTTAAGAAGAGCAAGGAAAAATAAGACCAAAACAACAAAGGAACCCTTTCAGGTTGGACAGCACCGCTCTGACTCTGTCAAACAGATCTATCCAGGTGGCCGAGTGGCTAACAGGGAAAACAATATACCAGGAAAAACTCTATAAAGCGTCATTCAGAGATTTCCTGAGTATTTGTGTAAATTCATTTTTAACCAACTCCCTCTGTTAAAATAAAGAGAGGAATATAGCATAATTTCTACAAACTATTTTCAAACATTCTGTTGGGTTTTGTACCTATTTCAGTTTAATTTTAAAATTATTACTTTTGTTGCCATACACACCTCTATTTGCACAGCCTTTTTGAGCTTTGCTGGCCCTCCAAACAATCCATTATTTTGTGCTACAAACAACAAGAACTAAGTACCCAATTTCAGAAATGCTACGTGACTGCCTTCCTCATTTCAGTGGGACTGAGCAGAAATTAGTCTGAAACTATCCTTTCTTCTAGATACATAGAACCCTTCTGATGCAAACATCTACGTCCTGCAGGTCACTGTGAACCAGCTACTGCACTTCAGCTGAGGAGAAGTTACTTGGTAATCACACCAATTTGTCACCTCAGGTTTTAAGATGCACCATTAACAACGCTGGTGTAGAATCTCTCCACCAGCATTACACAGCCAGCATGGCTCCAGAGTTAGGAACAGAGAAACGCTTCTACACCTACTTCTACTATGGATTCAAGGGGTCTCTCTCTCCTTCGCTATGAAGCACAGAAGCAATCTTTTCTTCTGTGGTTGGGGATTATTAATGTTCACATGTAATTTCGAAAGCACTGGATTATTAGGAATCAAGTTTGGGTTTCTCTCTCCTTCTCACTCTTTATCACATCTCAAATTCATTATCAGATCATGCCTACATTTTTATTTATCCTAAATACCTGGTGAAGATGTTTGGCTCCAGAGCTTTCAGCCTAAACCTGTTGTTTATGCTCTGATTTTCATGTACAAAGCTGTTCAGTATCTCATCTCAGTAGGAGACAGGATATTATTTTCTACACTATTTGAATTGCTATTAAGTTTTTGGTTTGGCTTTTTGGGGGTATTTTTGGTGTGGAGTTGTTTTTTTCCATTATGCCCTAAAAACATATTCTTAGATACGTTAAGTTGTTGATTTGGTTTTGGGTTCTCTCCCCCCATAAAAAAAGAGGAGAACAAGTAGGAATGTTTACAAAGTTGTCCTGAGACAAGAAAATAACAGATACAGAACACGGACTAAGGAAGGGGGGGGAAGGGGGGGAGGCGGGGAATGTTGCATTAATAAATATTAGATAAGCATTTGCTGCGCCTGCACATCCCCAAAATAGCACAAAGGTGACAAATATCAAATTTGTTTAGGGACCTTAAAGTTCATTGAAAACTAGTGGTTAGTTCAGTCGTAACAGTCCACATGCAGCTTGCAGCAGATCGATTCTCCTGCTGTGTTCCACAGCACTTTTAAGAACCAGTAAGTCTGCTGTGTTAGGAATGGGCAATCATCACGTGGCATAAAATAACTCATAGGGGAAGAAAAAGTAAAATAAGATTATCTGAAGGAAGACTGGAAACTTTCCCCACTTTTTCCCTCTTCTTTCTAGTATCAATGAAATACAAAGAGATAAACCAATTGTAGATTGTACCACGAGATGCACAGTGAAAAGCATGTGACAAGCCTATGAAGAAGCACCCCACATTACTGATTTTATTTAAATTCACATGTAGGAGACATCTTATAAGCAAGAGATGAGAAGCTGCTTCCAAGGCACAGCTCTTTGCTGATGCCATGCTTCTGGATACAAAGCCCATGATGAATAGCACAGACTGAAACATAGGCATAAAATCTCTACAGTCAGTACCTTGTCTCTCAAAAAAGGCAGAGGTAGATGAATCTCTCATCCTCTCAACCTCTAAGCACGTGGCTCCTACCAGAAAGCTTACACAGAAACACATGCAGCATACCAGCTAGCTTCCAAAGTCCTAGGGGAAAGAACAGTATTTCCCCAGCACATCCAGCCCAAACACCATAAGCTATCATAAAAGGGAAGAGTGCCATACTTAAGCAAAAGGACATTGGACGCAGCATCCTTATCTTCCTTCTATTGAAGCGGTCACTATACAGGTCAATGAAGAAGGCTTAACAAAAATTAGATATTAAAACGTGAGATAGATGAGGCATGGATATATGACGTGAAAGGAACAAGCAGAGAGTAACAAGGAATCAACTTTACTAAGAAGCGATGAAACTGTCAAATTGGTTCTTAATTATGGTTTTAGAAACTTCTTTTGTAGGCATTTTGCACATCATTACAGGAATGTATGATAAACTTGAAGGCTGACAAAACTGAGCATACATAGCATTAAAAGGGAAACACATATTCTTACAAGACTATACAGCAGTTACTATGCTGTTGCTCCATCACATCTTATGCTTTAACTAGTTTTTTGATGTCTGTGCATACGTTTCAAAGTTTACCATCATTTCTACATGCAGAAATACATGGAGATTGCATATCTGAGAGCTTAGTTTGACAAAAAGAGGACTGATCAGAACCATTACGGTTTCAAGCATCCCAGTCCTACAAGGTTTAAGTGTCTAGCTTTAATTTAGTTTTATTTACAGTGGGTTTTGTGTCCCTTTACGGAGCTAAACAGTACTCTGAAGGACTAAAAGAAGTTATTCCTATATGCTCAGCAATTACAAGCAAGACTAACTGGCTGGGGAAAGCAATTTAATATCACATTTCTGAGCAAGTTTCAAAAAAAAATTAAACTTTCTAACCTGTTTTCTTCCTTCAGAGCTTTTTTATGATGATTGCAGTTTGGATAACAGTCTTAAAATATTACCACCTCTTCAATACACGGTGTAAAATTAAGTCAGGGGGATCATGTGATGTTAATGTTTCAAATTTAGTTGTCTCTCAGAGCTACTTCATTTCCCTTTTACATAATCCCAATAGTAAATAATGTCTCCGTAAAAGTAATAAATGCTTAACTTAGATTTTTAGAAAGTATATACTGTACAATACTAAAATCATCTTTGGTCCCCATAATAAGGAAATTACAAATTTACATTTGTTTTTCTGTTTTACAAAGTGTATCAGATAGTATTTTTTAAATTAATATTCTCTTTGAATTCTACCCTGAAAGCTGTGGTAAGCTCAAGTCATGATGTAAGTAATAAATAATGGCATACGGTTCTCAGCTCAAGAAAACTTACTTCACATGTAAAAGCACTCAAGGTCATTCAGGTATACTATACTACATGATTAAGTGTTATAATGTATTAGAAGTATAACGGTATCATTCGGCATTTGTCATTCCAGCTAAAAGATAACAAAAATCTTTTCATGATCTCACTCCAGAAAAAGCTCGGTGAAGTTACTGTGTTTCTAGGTAAGGAAAGGTGTAAGGATCTAAAAGATACCAAATTCATAAACTTAAGGATGCACAAGATGTCCCACACCTCTGAAAAGCCCGAATCAGCACAGGGAGTACAGGAGAGGAACAGGGAGTTCTCTTACATACGCACCGTTTTAGTCTTTGTCATTAACCAGCAAAGAGGATACATTCCTAACGAAAAGCCTTTGCTATACATTGCCTTCCATTTCTTGATTTCAGATGAGGGTTCCGCTTTAAAAGCATGGAACTTCTGGAGGACAATATTCTGTATTTGAGTAGGGGGTTTTGGTGTTCTGGTGTGGTTTTGCAGGGTTTTGTTTGTGGTTGTTTTTTTTTTAAACAATCTTTACACAAAAATGCCAGTTTACCATTCCAGTCTAGACATGCTTGTGCTACTTTTAAAAAAGTTCTTTTAATAATTGACAATCTCTACAAACACTCCTTGCAAACTTTGCCAACACTACGCAGAGGGCTGAAAAACAGCAGGGTGTAACAACTGTATTGGCAACAGTAACTTCGTTATTTCATACCACACTGAACATGGAACTGTCATTTACTTTTCATGAAATGCACAGTGATCCTGGTGAGGCACCACCTCAACAAAATGTCTATGTTCTAAACCCAATAACAGAGGTTGGCTTATATGGTTCAGTCTTTTTTAAAATTGGTGTTCCCTTTGGCATTAACTTTCAATGAAGCACAATAAGATGTTACTATAGTAACTAGTAAACTCATTAAGAAAATGCAAGTTTTCTTTAGCCTCAGTAGTAACTCTGAATTTTAATCTGCATCTTAGCCACTAACGTGAAATGCACTCTAGACGTCAGTAAATTGAAAATGAAAAGACATCAGTTTTGTCACCGTTTTTTCACACATCAAAATAATTCTCTGTTGCTTGATTGAAATATTGCAGCGTTAGGTTCACACCTGTCACTCTCCCAGTTCCCTCCAGTATTAAAAAAGCCCAAGCACTTCTATGAATCTTCCGTTAGGCATAACCTGGCTTTCATATTTAAAAGTGACCTATTGCAATGTATTGCCGTTTGTTATTAAGACTCCAGTTAACTGCATTCATCTGCTTAAGAGTACAGCTACATAAGAACACAAAGCAAAAAGTGTTCAAGTCAAGCGTGAGACGAATTCAGGCACACGTGGCATACAGTTCCACTAACATCAAAGATTTCATTGGCTTACATCAGAAAGGAATTCAGCTCTAGAGATCCTCTCCCCTACACATTTTCTTCACGTAACATGAAGGCATGCATATGACAAACACTGGATTACATAAATAAAAACACCAATCAAAAAAGCAGAAGAGTATCAAGGGACATCTTCCTAATAACATTATTATACTGTCTGCTGATTACTGCAGAATTCAAGTTTCAAGTAGAGAAAATATCCTTCTCTTCACTCGAAGTACATTAAAATAAGAAAACTTCAGTTAGGTAAAACTATTTCTAAACAAATCAATACAGCCAATCCTCCAATTATCTAAACTCATTTTCCAAAGAAATATTAGGGAAAAAATTTGCAGAAACATCCAAAAAAAAAAAAAAAATTTTTACCTACTACCAACAGTTTTAAGTTTAGAAGTAACAAAAACCTCCAAAAAGGAAAGTATTTGTCTTACATGAATCACAATATTGCAACCTTAGGAACACTTCATAATTTTTTCCTAGTTCTTGCTTACCCAAGGCATCTCAGAAACGCTGAACCTTAAAAAAACAAAACAAAAAACCCACCAGGAAACAGAAAAAAAGCCATGACTGGAATGCAAGTCTATTGAAGTCTATTGGATGACAACCCCTTCTTTCTCTACTGTGCCCCTCAACCCCCTTTTCTCCACTCTGCCTCCCAAGCATTTTTCTTTTCCCATTTTGGAATGAAAAACAGAATGTATTTCAACATTACCAGAAAACAACATATTTGTACTTGATGCATTATGGTAACCATTGAGTAAACACGCTAATTTTGCACAAGTTCAGATCTGCATGCATGAATGGAATATGGCAATTTCAGAGTAACCCGTAAGGTAACTACCTCAACACTATATCCATCAACCAAAAGGTGTGAAATGGTTGTCCATTTCAGATATATAAGTGCACCAACAGTGACACTGCAGGAGATCTTGCAGATGAGAACTGAGCTGCACTGCCAAGGCTGCATGAGGATGGATACAGAGAGTTCGTTGGACACGATACATGGCTAAAGTTATTGCTATTTGCCCCTCAATTCCTTTTCACATGTATTAAATTTACTTTTGGTAGATTTCTTATATTAACCAAGCAATGTAGTGCTGGTCTTAGTGTTTACAATAGATGAAGAAACAGTGGTAGAACTGTATATTCAGAGCTTGCACTTGGGAGAGGGAAGGAAAGTACTGTGCAGTCAATTCAAAACAGTAACATACTGCAAAACATACATATATTATATAAGATATATAATATATGCATATATATGTGGGCATCTTAAACTGATCTTGCTTTTGAATGACCAACATTTACTGCCTTCATGACAACAGCTTTGACTCAATGCATCTCTGCACATATGCAGGGCTGGGCATTCTTTGCCACCATCCGATCTTCCTTTTCTTCCTTAAATAAAGAAAAAACCCTTTATTCCATGAGGGAGTTAAGCACTTCTTCTTTTCCCTTTGCAGTCCCATTCTTTGAATGTCGCTCTCATGCATCCAGACGCTGAATCTCAGGGCGATGATCTACTTCTCTGGATTCTGTCCGAGCACGTATGTAATCACTGGTCTGCCGACTACTTTGTTGTCTGCTGTTCATTCGCCACTTTTTAATAGCTAAATATGTGTTCACAGCATACACTGCCATTGCCAAGAAACCAAATATCTACAAGAAGTAGAAAGAGTTGTCAAAGACAATTTTTGAAAACAAGAACAATAGTAGTTTCACAACAAATTCCTCAGCAATTTAGTTTTCTACTTTATTTGCACTGACAAATCATCATGGCCTGTAAAATTGATGTTTTTCTTCTTCAATGACTAGAGAATTTGCAAAAGCGACTAAGATCAGTGATCCCAGAAAACAAAGTTCTCTGTCTACAAACATGACAATTAAATCGTGCAATGCCAACTTCAATGGAAGAACCTCTTGTAAAGAAGAATACAGCTCTTCATCCAACAGTTCATTCCTCAGGGTGCACATAATAGTGAATGAATGACAAGAGAACAGATGACCAGTCCAGACCATCAGCCTGGAGAAGAAGCTAGTGCACTTCTTCCTACATACTTCTGCAGAACTGTTGTGTGAGTATCAATGTCCAGGTTTGGGGCGGGGGAAGAAAAAATAAGGTTTCCAAATCAAGCACAAAATTAATTTGCTTGACCTTACTGTTCTAGATTTTAAATCTTCAAGTACTACTGTACTCACTCCACAGAAAAAAAACGATCTGTAGCGAGCAAGAAGAATTCAGCAAATTACGTATAAGCAGCTCCAATTTCTTGTAAGTTTTTGACTCTCTCTTTTCTCTAGGCTTGCAATATAGAGCATTATCATCTAAGCTAGCTATAGAGAAAGAAGCAAGGCAAGTTGAACTGTTAAAGTGTTCTCTGCAAGTAATTTTTCTGTTTGTTCTTGCCTCAAGTCTTAAAATAAACAAGTCAAAGGATGTCAATACTTCTAAATCAGAATTAGTGCATAGCCAATTGTAAAATTAGAAGTAAACTGCAGTGGCAAAGGCAACAGGAATATTCAATGAACATGAGGGAAAAGTTATTCTTAGTTTTAATAGAAGAAGAGAGTCATATATAAAGAAGTTCAAATTCTTACCACAGCAGCAATTTCTGCTCCAGTTTTATGGTTTAAAGCAGCAAGTACTACAGAGGCAATGAAAAAGAAGAAAGTGCTGAGTCCAGTGTTGACCAGATCCTAAAAAAATAAATTCATTAGCATTACTAAACAATGATTCTTTGCTTGCTTTTATTAGAAGTGATGGAAAAGAAGGTTAGAACAAGAACTACAGCAATACTTTCCCACTTTCTATGCAGTTTTATCACTTATACAAAAGAAGGCAAAGATTATTACACAGGAAACACAGCATGTGCGCACATTAGACTGTGAACTAAAGTCAAATAGCATGTACATATAAAGCACCAGTGCAGATTCTGGATGCGTTACCTCAGTTTCTACTGGGTTTATTAGACCAGTACTGTCAGCACAATGAGTAATGCTGTTCTACCTCAGCTCCAGCTCTTCATCTTCACATCACAACAGTGCTCCATGCACTGCCCAGGTAAATCATGAATTTTACTACAAATTCTTTGAGGCCTTTATTGTAGAAAACTGCATGTCCTATGCTATTTCTATAACGGCTGCCCGCATTGTCAGAATACACAGATTTTCACATACTTGTGGCATAAAATTGATGTTTCAAGCAGACATATACACAGCAACACCCTAGGGGCACCTACGTTCAGGGAAAATTCTTGCTTTGCTCCAAGCACAGAAAAATGACAGGCAACATGCAATTCAGTTATACATACGCTGCATATGTCACTTACTGTTCAGATGATTATGCTGCCATGCCTTACAAAAAGCAGGGTCATTAACATATCATTGGAACATAAGTAAGAATTCTGAACGGCAGCTATCAGCACAAGAGTAATTACATCAATACAAGACTATCTGATCAGAGTAGAGGAAAAAAAATGCAAGAGTTGGGACTTTAACAGAATAAAGTGCTAGATCTGTTAGGGACTAGCTGTTCAGCACGCTACTCTGGGCATCTTTTACAATTTTTTAAAACATTTGATATGTATGTACAGTGCACTATATGTACACTACAGAGATGTAGGAAATAACAACCTATCACGAAAACTGAATGAATAGGTGAAGTCAGGGATCAAGGAGGGGCATGGAGGAATCGGGGAATGGCAGTTCAGCACAAATATCCTGAAGGAGCATGAAATCAGTGAGAGGTGAATACTATCATAGCCAAAAGGGATGGAAAGAAAACCTGTATACAAGTCTGCTGTGCAATGTACAGTTTTGAGTTAAAGAAAAATAAAACCCAACAAAAACACACTGAACGTGCCAACTCCTACCACTAAAAAAAAAAATACCATCACTGCTCTTTAATTAGAATTCAAGGGCAAATTTGTTCTACTTGTCTCTCTTCTTTCACATGCAAGTCAGGCTCACTTCCTGCTCCTCCTCTTACTACAAGTATAATCTTACTTTATTTTTTTTTCCCCAAAGTGCATCTTGTAAAGTACTGTAAAGAAGTTAGGCTTAGAAAACTGAAGACATAAATCTAAACATATTCCCTGGCTATGAATCCCATGACTACATTCCAGCTATGTAGCACAAAGACTTTGAAAAGACCACTGTCACCCAGCCACCCCCAAAACATCTGTTTTTCTAGCCATGATTTGAGAATGCTTCAGAAAGCAATTGTAAAAACTGAAAGTTTCTGGCACTGTGTTATTCAAAGGGAAAACTATTTTGAGGGTAGTGACTCAGCGACAGCTGGTTATCAAAATTAAACATACCTGGCGATAAACCATATGATGTATCACTGTGGCCCGATCCTCATCTAAAAGGGAGACTTTCCCAAGAGATGTGAGAGGCTTCCATTGCTCATTGCTATTTACACCCATGTGTTCAGATTTCATAAGCCCAGTAAGACCCAAACTGTCTTACCAAATAGTGAGGAAACAAAAGCAAATTGTGGGTCTGAGAAACTCCTACCATCTTTTCACCTGCTGGTGTATAATTAGAGAGATACTTTATATCTCTGTTCAAGCTTACTGAGATAGATGTTATCTGGTACTACAGCATCAAACAACATTGGAATTTTATTAAATAATTATTGCAAAATCATGTAATTTCTTGCCTTACAGAGATAAACTTAAGAAACAGAGATATTAAAAAATAAATGGCATTTCACAATTTCTCCAAGTACCTTCCTCTCCAGCTCTGAGTTTAGCAGCATTAACTGTGCTTCCGCTGCCGCCAACAAGAGCTGTAGTTCTCATCTGCACAAACCCTTTATCACTACAGGGGAAGTCTCACTATATATGACAACAGGTACAAGACTCAACAGTATTCAACATTTTCATCAGGTCTCTAGAGTCAACACATGCATGTCACCAAGAATGGTGAAACTAAATACTGAGGGCAGCTATGCTCTTCAGTGTTTTGGTTTTTTTTTAACTTAGTTCAGGCCAAGTTGTATGCTTTGCTACCAGAGTACATTTGCCACCTACGGGAATGACCTACAGAATATAAGTAGTAACTCAGTAGAACTTAAGTAATTACCGTAGGTAAGCATCTCAACACGTGATGCTATGACAAAAAAAAGGGAGAAAAAGCACTTATACATTCCTTTGGAGATATGGACACGATAGGTGTAAGGTGGTAATCTTACCTTTGCAAGGGACACTGGAATGCTGCATCCTGTTCCGGTATCCACATTTTTAAAAGTATGTTGAAAAATTGGACAGGGTACAGAGAAGAGCCACAGAAGTTATTTGAAAGGAGGAGAAAATTTCTCACAGTGTGAATCAAAGAACCTAAACTGCTTTGAATATTAAAAAGATTGAGCTGTGTACATGAAGACTCCAGTGTTCAAATAATAAAAAAACCTAGCTGTTTTAAAAGTTTAGCACAGAAAAGCATGACAAAATTAATAGTATTACAAAGTTAAGAGCTGCAAAGTTAAGACAAAAGTCATATTCAAAATAAAGTAAGTTTTAATTGTAAGGGAGCTAACCATCAGAACAACCAAAGCTTTTCATTTCTTATAATCCAGATTATGTTTTTTCAGACACACATTTTGTACTATTTAGTACCATGCTTAAGGACTAAGTGGATGACACATAATACTCTATGATTTATGGGGTCAGATGTGCTTATTAATAAATCCTACTGACCTCTGACTTTTTGAATCTGTCAGCTTGATCATCTTTGCCAAAGGAGAATAGTATAAGCAAGCTAGCTAGACCTATCCACAACATGACAGACTTTATCATCTATCTCCATGCTACAAATTGACTTGAAGGCTTCTCGTAAGAAGTTTGAGATACTGCAGAATATGAAATACTGCTGAAATTAGACTGCTGGTGCCTTTCTCATGATTTTTCCAGGAAGCCAAAGATACAAGTGCATTAGAAACTTTGTCGTCATCACTGGCATTTTATTTTATTGTACTCTTTACAAAGAATATAAAATTTCTCCTTGCAAAGAACCCAGTAATTCAAGTCTAAAGACTTGATTCCATCTTGAGGCTCCAATTAATTTTGTTTCTGCAATTCCATTTTCCCCATTTAGGTCAAAACCTTTTAATGCAATTAATAATTGATTCACAGTCACACAATAAGGATGGTTTCTTAAAAAGCTAAAACTAACACAATTTTCATATCCACAGATCAGACTGTTTGGAGCTCAAGAAGCAATGACACTTATCAATACCACTGTCATATAATGACATCACAGATGCAAATACTGGTGGAGGTTTCTAATCCAAAATTTGGTACTTACTACTTAGAGCAGAAAGGTAAGAAAAGAAAAAATACAACCGTTTTGGAAGAGGTGAGAGTAGAAACCAAAGAGAATGAACTACAACAAGAATTCAAGAGTAAAGGACACTCCCTAAAATAATGTAGCTTTTTTCCACGTAAGAGAAAATGAATAATCGTGACAATAAAAAGAAGAAACTAATTGAAAAAAGATGAGCCATTTCAAATCTGGCCATGATGTAGCTGAAGTTCTTGCTATTATATTTATAGACAAAGTAAAAACCACATCACACAGATAGAAGAATTTCTGCTGAAATTACAGCAACCTCATGAGACAGTATGCTGTGCCATAAAATACTGTACAAAACTGCCATCCATAACAGAGAATAAAATCTATGAGCTGAATCAAATCCACTCTAGACTGCTGCTGCTCCCTTTCTCCTTTCCAAAATAATTTAAAAATTAAAGACTGACTTCTGGTCACTTGTGAGTTACTCACAAGTCATTCTGTTCAGTCACCAATGGCCCTATTAGTCCAAAGGAGAGTATCCAAGGACATATATTTGCTCCTGCCATCACCAGCTATCTGACCCACTCAGAAGGAGCATAAGGCAGAGGAGGCATCTTGCAGATGAAGATGGGTTTATGCTAAGACAGTATTTTATAATAAAATAGATAGAGTGAGGCTTTTCTTCTGCTGATTCTGCTGTAAAGGTGGGCAACTCTAGAAAAGAAAAGTGGACAGCATCCTACAGTCCTTTGTTTTTAAGGGTCTGGGCAGGTATGGCTCCTGGATTAATGAGGATGGAGAAGCTGAACTGGCGCTATGAATGAGAGGTCTGTTAACAAACCTGAAAAATCCCATTAAGTAACTCCTGAAAGCTGCAAGGGACATCAGCTTCGAAAGCTTCTGTTTAGTCCTCCAGTTTGGTACATTACCAGGAGTTGGCTCTGATGCCACCTGATGAGGTATCAGTAATATCCACGTGCCTTTATCCATCGCTCTCTATGACTTCACGCATGCAAACTATTAAGAGACATTGAGTCAAATACACACTCTGCCTTTTTATCCTGTAATTCGTGAAGAGATTGCACAAATGATGAGATACTATTTAAGAAGGGGGACAGTGCCATATTGCAATTGTAATTTGTATAAACAAAGATATGACATTTAAACTGGTGGTTGCTTTTGCCGTTTGCTTTCTGAAATCCAAGAGTGTACGTTTAGATGGAGTTTAAAGTAGCAAAATGAATGCAATCAGGGAAAGAAGGCTGCACATTTCAACAGCTTAACTTTGTCACAAAAGGTGACAGAAGTTAGCAACCTGCTGCTGTCCAGGTTTATTTTCCACAAGAGAGAGAGCTCAAAGTAACGTTTTCTTTTAGCTCTGTTTGGGTTTTGGTGGTTTGTTTTTCAGTTGGCAGGGGAAGGGAGGGGAAGTGTGGTTATTGATTTTTTTTTTTTCCCCCAGTGCCCCTAATTTTTCTTCCAACCAGTACTTTACTTGCAAAGTTTGGGAACCTTTTCCCTTGTTTCCAAACAAAGCTATCAAGTTTACAAACATACCAGTCAGTCCTCTAAACCAAGCACCTCTAGTCAAACTCCCACGATTTTACTCTATATTCATATTATTAAACATTGTATGAGCATTTTGTGCCCCAATTAAAAATGAAAACACAGTTTCTCAACTAAAAGTAAGTCCTAGGTAGAAAGAACAGAATTAACTGTATGACCATTAATTCCCATCTCTTTTTTCTCATTTATTTAGGCTTGCATAGTTACAGGAGCCTTTATTCAAACACTAGATTCTGCTACATGAAGATTTACATAAGCATCGCTGCCCCCCAATAAAATAGCTTGTGACCAACGATTTCAGAAATATGTTAGTGAGGCAGAGGGCTGGGTTCACACCGTGCAGAGGTATCTTAGTGCCCATCTCACAACATGGGGCCATGCTGCCTGCAGGGCTGAAGTCCCCCACAGGTCCCACCGCACACGCAACAGCCCTCAAAGGTCTCCAGCATTTATCTGCAGGTGCTCTGTTCAGGCACTTTGATCTCATCCCAGGTGCCCGACCTTGCTGGAAATCCGTTATTTCCAGCATCTCTAGCAGAGCATGCAAGAAACCCTGAATTAACACAAGTGACTTTCAAAAACCTTAGTTGGCTCTCCGAAAGGTCATGGACAAGCTATGATTTTGAGGAAATGGAAGAAGTGGCCTCAAAACCAAGATTCATATGATTTTATTCTTATTTCTAAGTATTTTTGAGTTAGAATACAAGCTCTGTTAGATGTAGTAACTCTGCTGTAAATGACAACACACTCCTGAATGCATGCTTCTACAATCCCCGTTTCATTTTGGTTTCTTGAAGATCACCTGCCTTCTTCCCTCTCAGCTCTTTTTTAGCTGCTCCTCACTGCTTTCCCTGCATGTTTTTCCAATAAGCAGTCCTGCACACAGGCAGGACCAGCTGTCATTGTCACAAAGCGACAGACCTTACTACCAATAACTACCAAACCATGTAAATATTTCTTGTATTTAAAACTTGTATTTGTATTTCTTACAGGAAAATGCATCATTGCTTATACCAGGTTGCACCAAATGAGAACGAGTGTCCACAAGGAGCACTAACCTGGAGGAGATTCATTTTGACATTTTTTTTCATTTATAAAATATTCAGTATTATCCTTAATAGGTATTGCTATTTTGACAGCAGTAAACGAAAAATCCCATTAAGTAACTCCTGAAAGCTGCAAGGGACATCAGCTTCGAAAGCTTCTGTTTAGTCCTCCGGTTTGGTACATTACCAGGAGTTGGCTCTGATGCCACCTGATGAGGTATCAGTAATATCCACGTGCCTTTATCCATCGCTCTCTATGACTTCACGCATGCAAACTATTAAGAGACATTGAGTCAAATACACACTCTGCCTTTTTATCCTGTAATTCGTGAAGAGATTGCACAAATGATGAGATACTATTTAAGAAGGGGGACAGTGCCATATTGCAATTGTAATTTGTATAAACAAAGATATGACATTTAAACTGGTGGTTGCTTTTGCCGTTTGCTTTCTGAAATCCAAGAGTGTACGTTTAGATGGAGTTTAAAGTAGCAAAATGAATGCAATCAGGGAAAGAAGGCTGCACATTTCAACAGCTTAACTTTGTCACAAAAGGTGACAGAAGTTAGCAACCTGCTGCTGTCCAGGTTTATTTTCCACAAGAGAGAGAGCTCAAAGTAACGTTTTCTTTTAGCTCTGTTTGGGTTTTGGTGGTTTGTTTTTCAGTTGGCAGGGGAAGGGAGGGGAAGTGTGGTTATTGATTTTTTTTTTTTCCCCCAGTGCCCCTAATTTTTCTTCCAACCAGTACTTTACTTGCAAAGTTTGGGAACCTTTTCCCTTGTTTCTAAACAAAGCTATCAAGTTTACAAACATACCAGTCAGTCCTCTAAACCAAGCACCTCTAGTCAAACTCCCACGATTTTACTCTATATTCATATTATTAAACATTGTATGAGCATTTTGTGCCCCAATTAAAAATGAAAACACAGTTTCTCAACTAAAAGTAAGTCCTAGGTAGAAAGAACAGAATTAACTGTATGACCATTAATTCCCATCTCTTTTTTCTCATTTATTTAGGCTTGCATAGTTACAGGAGCCTTTATTCAAACACTAGATTCTGCTACATGAAAATTTACATAAGCATCGCTGCCCCCCAATAAAATAGCTTGTGACCAACGATTTCAGAAATATGTTAGTGAGGCAGAGGGCTGGGTTCACACCGTGCAGAGGTATCTTAGTGCCCATCTCACAACATGGGGCCATGCTGCCTGCAGGGCTGAAGTCCCCCACAGGTCCCACCGCACACGCAACAGCCCTCAAAGGTCTCCAGCATTTATCTGCAGGTGCTCTGTTCAGGCACTTTGATCTCATCCCAGGTGCCCAACCTTGCTGGAAATCCGTTATTTCCAGCATCTCTAGCAGAGCATGCAAGAAACCCTGAATTAACACAAGTGACTTTCAAAAACCTTAGTTGGCTCTCCGAAAGGTCATGGACAAGCTATGATTTTGAGGAAATGGAAGAAGTGGCCTCAAAACCAAGATTCATATGATTTTATTCTTATTTCTAAGTATTTTTGAGTTAGAATACAAGCTCTGTTAGATGTGGTAACTCCGCTGTAAATGACAACACACTCCTGAATGCATGCTTCTACAATCCCCGTTTCATTTTGGTTTCTTGAAGATCACCTGCCTTCTTCCCTCTCAGCTCTTTTTTAGCTGCTCCTCACTGCTTTCCCTGCATGTTTTTCCAATAAGCAGTCCTGCACACAGGCAGGACCAGCTGTCATTGTCACAAAGCGACAGACCTTACTACCAATAACTACCAAACCACGTAAATATTTCTTGTATTTAAAACTTGTATTTGTATTTCTTACAGGAAAATGCATCATTGCTTATACCAGGTTGCACCAAATGAGAACGAGTGTCCACAAGGAGCACTAACCTGGAGGAGATTCATTTTGACATTTTTTTTCATTTATAAAATATTCAGTATTATCCTTAATAGGTATTGCTATTTTGACAGCAGTAAACATAGAAGTGAAGGATGACTTATTTAATTTCTTATTCAACAGCTAAGAAAGCCAAAGAAAACCAAGATGTTTTTTCAAAACAAAAGGGGAAAAATATAAATTTTAAAAAAAATAAAATTCCAGATTGCCCTGTGAAGGCCTTTGAACTCAAGCTTTGCAATTACACTCTTCAGAGCCCCGGTTGGCATAAGACAGTTTGTCTTTCTGGCACCACATCAAGTTTTCCACCAACTACTTCAGTGTCAGTTGCTTGCACATAAGGTTTCATCACTGCAACAACTGAAAGAACCCCAACCCTGCAAAGATGATGAAATAAGTTTTCAGGCAGCACAAGAAAACACTGATCTGTGTCTTCAAGGAGACACGCACCTGACAACTCCTGTTTCCTCCCTGTAGCAGTGCTTTCCTGGGACTGAGTCCAGGCTAATAAGCCCGATAGAGCTCTAATTAGTTTGTGCTGTGCTGTGCCTCATCTTTGAGGCTGCTGTAGGCTGAAAAACACTGCATTCAGAACCACACACACACAAAATACACTACCAGAACTGCACTGGATGTTTAAAAAAATTTTTTTAAAAAAATCCATGGTGAAAATCTATTGGATGATTTTTTTTCTACACACATACATAAATAGTCATTTTACTGGCTGATTATGCAACGATTTGTGGCTGTAATTTCTGATTTCTCTCATCATGCAAACTTTCATCCAAGAGACACTGTCAAAGACCAGTATTCTCAGCTATTTGCCATCACTTCTCCTGCTCCCCAAGTCATCTCAGTTCTCAGCCCTGAAAAAAAACGTACTGCAGCATTATGGTGGGTCCACTCTGCAGTGGCAGTAATTGTCAGAAAGCCTGACAAACCACATGTAAAGTCAAAAGAACAAAGATACTACAAAGGCTTCTGTTAACTTTCCTACCCCATCCCTACTTCTAGAAGGGTGTATCATCCACACAGGTTGGCTGCAAGTTCTTAAGCTCTTTCTGTAGAACACATGAGATTCAAATAATGAATTTAAAAAAAAAGGGGGGGGGGGCGTCTAATTTAGCCAAACACTAAATTATAGCAAACATTCAGTTATTAGTTAACTCTGAAAACAAACATGTCAAAGCAGCAGCTCATCAGTTAAGCAGGGATCTGCTGTGGTGTGCTCTTCATTCCCCTATGCCACTTGCAAGTCTCCTTGCGTAATAGGCTCCCTTTGAGCCGTGAAACATAAAGGAAATGGAAATTTCCACTGACAGGTTCCCCAGCTTTTGCATTTTGCATAATATTGATAGTGCTGCACAACACAGGCAAGTGACTGTTCTTTCATCTTACTGTAACAGACCTGCGTCTTTCCAACACACCCAAGCAAGATTCTTTTCTGACCTCACCTTCTCAGTGTTTCTTTCATGTTTACCTCAGGAAAATGTGAAAATGGTTGGCAAGTCTCTAATTAGGCTCAAAATAAAGTTTTTCCCAAATGGCTAAAAATATGTATTAAAAAAAAATATAGCAGATTTGCATATCTGTTAGATGTCAGTATATACTGATCCACATTTTCATTCCAACCAGGGACAGTGGACACCAGACAATATCCATATGTTATAAAGTAGTCTAATTTTTGTGAAGTACTAAAGGAAACAATCCTGTGTTGGACAATAGCAGTTGATGGCTTGGTACTTTCTAATATGTGGGATCATTCGAAAGCAAATGGTTTCAAATAGTTCTAGGAAGTTTGCTCAAGTGCTGTGTTTAAAGAAAGTCTTCTTCCTAAATTTAAGACTACTAAATTCTTTCAAGCACTGTAACAGTCTCCTCCTCACACAACTTCTAAAAGCAAAGTTTGAGATTTTTCACGAGGGAAGTAATCATTATAAAGTCATACGTATTTTTTTAAAGCATGTATATTAATGAATTTATACATAGGCAGGAGTGACTTCCTCCTAAAGCATTTAGGAGCGTGAAAGTCTGTTCAGAAAGCAATTCCTGTGATAACTGTGTCATACACAAAGGCTGCAAAATTATCCAAATAACCATCAAAACACAGGAAAGAAATAAATATTGAGGCAAATAACGTATGAATATACAACTAAATTGTAAATAGTTAAATGCCAAAATAAGCTAAAAAAGCATTTCAGCCACAACTCTACATTCTTAAATTTCCTACTAACTTTGCCAAAGTAACCTCCCATAGGTGTTTTATCAGCAGCCTTCGATCTCCCACTCTGCACATGCAACAGCAGACTGCAGCCATATGAATAATGCAGATACTCCCACACTCTCGTCAGAGTAACGGTCCTATCAGAATAATGACTGTTAAAATCAGTAAGCAGTACCAGGAAGAAGGATGCTTTCATCATTTAATGGAAGTCAGAAGCTTCCAATTCTCTTCTCAGTTCTGTTAGAGATCTTTGGTATAATGATGGAAGAAGCATTTCACCTTCAGTACATAACTAAAAGAATGAAACTTGCAAGATCAGGACAATTCTACCTCTGTTGATCTGGCAATGTGAGCTAAAGCAAAAGCATTTGCAGTATATTCCATTTGCCCTTCAAGTTGAACTCAACCACATAATGTTGCTGCATGCTGTTTAGGTAGGGAATTTGGACTGTGACCATTGCCCTAAAAACCAAAATACTTAACTTTAAAAAAAAACAACCCACAACACACACAATAAAACAAAAAAAAAACCCCACCACACACCACATCACAACTGGTTGGATTTTTAAGCCCTCTTTTCTCTAAAGGTCTCTAACAGAGTGCTATGCAGAGACAAGTAAGGCTGCACTCAATGCAGCAATTCTTGTCACTCAACTCCCGTAAGAAGTCAGAGTGGCTGAAAGGACCTCCCAGTTACACAGTGATATCTACTGCATTATTTGGGGGAAAAGGCAGAGCACTGCATTTAGGCTTCTGTACTCATGTTTGTTCAAGATATCGTCAAAGTGTTCTGGTAGATAGAAGTGTGCCATGGGGCTCAACAACAGAACAAAACGTACAGACGTACAGAACCAAGGGTATGCAAAGTCATTAAACTGACTCCTCCAGAGATACAACTGCAGTTCTGTCATGGACACCATGCATACCACTCTGTGCTCTCTTCATAAAAAGTCTTGGTCAAAGTTACTTTGAAATTCACTGTGAAACCACTCACATCACACCAGCAAAAACACCATGTATTTTATGTGACACTGATGCACTTACATACTTGTTATCATGCTCTTGTACATCCTACTAGCATGTACAGAACTGTGTGGTATAAAAAGATGGTCTTCAATTGCTGTTATCAGCTGTCAGGCAGTTGTGATGCTCATAAAACAACCAGACTGGCAACAGAAACAGAGACTATCTTCTCTCTGCAGCTGCTGCTTTTCAACTTGCCACAAAGATCAGTAGTGACAATATTGGCAGAATGGAGACAAAAGGAGCAAAGGCAAGACAATCCAGTAACATTCCAGTGGTTCCACTGGTTTGTTTTGCAAGCTATCTGGATCTCCCCCACCTACAGTTACCAGTGGTCAGTTCTCAGTACATCTAATCTATCAACCAGGTATTCTTAGGAAGAGTTCCTCAACAGATCATACATCCCCAGTGTACAAAGAATCATCTAATTCCACATTCCAGTCTCATTTTAGACAAGTCATTTAGGCTTATAAACAATTACTGCAAATGTGCCAATTGCAACATTAATAAATGACATTAAAAACAAACAGAAAAAAACCCCGCACAGAAGCTTAGAAACCTCCAGGACTGGTCTCCAACAGTACTTACAAAGTTACTGTTATAAAATAAAACAGAACATAGGCACATATGTATCTGTACTGTCCAAGGGGCTGATGTAAATATTGTCCTTGAAGCTGACAGATCTTTTGCTAGAGTGACTAACATATTGATTTTGTGACTTGTGTTTATGCAACCCAATCTGAAAGTTTAACTCATAATGCAGGATGGAAATGGAGACTTGTACAAAAGGAATGTGCACTGCCAGCAGTTCTCTTCCTAAAACTCCTTGTATTTGAGAACACATTAAGCACTGCCAGTCAATGTTTGATAGTTATGTGTGTAAGCAATTCAAAACACCTGATTTTCACAGAAAGCACATAATTTTTTACATTACTACCCGATGATTGTATTAATCTGTGTAAGAAAACATATGTAGTGTGGCTGTCCTAATATAAAAAACAGCTTAAGAAAGAACAACGGGCTACTGTAAATACAGCATCTGTCAAAGTTAAATAACTACAGGCTGCATTTTTATCCACTTCATCTACAAAAAGTAGTTGCTGGCATTAGCAGGAAATTTTTCCTTCCAAGGAGAATCTAACAGAAGACAATTTCAGTTCTATTTAATGTAGTTTAATCTTGCTACATTTCAAAGCTCATTCTGCTGTTAGTATTCAAAATAGAAGTAAAATGTATACTTTACTCAGCATAAAGAACACTCACACACAATCTTAAACAACAGTAGAAAGTAAAGTTCAACAACCAAATAAAAACAGATTTGCAGCTATTTTTAACAGAGCGAGGATTTGTATGAACTTACAGTAAGATTCCAGTTGATCTGCGGTATTCTTGTGTGAAGATTTAGACTGAACATAAGCAACAGAACTCCAGTAACCACCAATGCACTACAGCTCACAAACTCGAAGAAATAAAGGCCTTCACAAGGGGAGCATTCCATGATGGTCTCTATGCAGATGAAAGCAATCAGTGCCAAAACCTAGGAAGAAAAACAAGTGGAAAAAATATAAATAGATTTCCACATTTTGAAAATAGCCACAAGTATTCCTGAAATTTCCATTGGGAACACGATCAGTTTACACTCAGGAATGTGTGATTTTAGTTTGTAACAGGGCACTGTCTAAAGAGCAAAAACAAAAGCAAATTAATGCAAGACTTTCTGGATATCTTCTGTTCAACAAAGTATATTTTAGCAAAATTACAAGGAGTCTAACATCAAAATGACTGAGACACCCAGGAAGGCATGAAACCCCTTCACGCCATTGGCTTAGTATGCAAACAGCACCTCAAACATTTTCCTTCATTTTTCATCCATGATATGCTATTCCAAAACTTGAAGATGGAATGCATTTGTCTATTGGGCCAACCTCAAGTTCAAGTATATAGTATTAATACAGTGTGATTGCGAAAGACATTTCAATAAAGCTATTATTTAAAATTCACTACCAACTTGAGGTCTAAATCAACTCAAAATAGATTCAGGATCTCTTGCCAGCCTCCATAAATGCCTGCCCTTTTCATGGTTTTTATCATCAGTATACTATATTTCAGACAAAAGCATATTTTATCATTCCCTTACTAATAAGACAATAAAACAAGCAGCTAATAGATGAAAAAGAAACTCCTGGTGCTGCAAACACATACATCTAACTGTGATAACGGTTAGTCACACTGAATTCAGATGGTATCTTGGCAGAGTTAACAGAAATGCAGAATTTTGCAAGATGAGAGTTTAATTTACTATTTAGGATAAAACAGTGAAAGTCACTATACTTAAATCTGCCCAATGAACAAAATTAATATATAAAAAAACATACACCAATATTAGCTACCACTTACACCTACACAGAGTATACAACTTACATATGTAAGTCTAACATTTAAAGAGGAATCTGTTTGAAACTAACTAGTAAAAGAAAACCGGTTGCATGGATGCTTTTGGTTTTTTAATTTTCCATGGTGAGCAAGGAAGGCCTTAAGAGTGTTTTGCTTTGGTTTTCAAGACAACACCCCCCTCCCTTACATTTTTCAGAAAGAATTCACTTTTTTGCTCTGCCACAAAATTCTAATCAGACCATAATAAGTCACTTCAATTTGAGGATGAACAACTCTGGGGGATAGCCTCCTCAGAGCTAAGTATTCTGTAATTCGAAGGTTTTGCACAAACAAAACATAAGTTTAAAACACTGACAGAAGCCACAGTACAAAACAGTTTCTGCTAAATTCTTATTTGCCAATTTCAATAACGTTTTGCAGATACACTTTCTTCCAGCACTTTTTATGCTTCATCAATTAATTTCTTTGCCTGTACAACAAAATGAGCAAAATTACGAAAAAGGATTTTGAAAGAAGTCACCATTTTTGTCACTAACATCAGCAGTAATTCTAAGTAAAGGACAATACCCTGCATGCTTTGTTTGCCACATACTTCAGAATTCAGTAGCTAATTTAAGTTTAAAAAAGGATTAAAACAAAGCAAAACAATTTTAATCAAAAAACTCACACTTGGGTAGAAAGCCTCTCACAGATCACTTAGCACATTCTCTTTAAGAGAGCACATGCCATACTAATTTTTGCCAGCTAATAGAGCAAGCCAATTCACATCCAACAAATTCTGAATGGATATCCAGTGACTAAACACCTAACTTTTGACATTGAATAGCTGTGGAAAAAAAAGAAAGAATATGCAGTGAAACAAACATTCAGAAAACCAGAATCAAAGTCACACTATGATTTCAGCAATGATTAAAAACAAAAAAAAACCCCAAACCAAAATTTAGGAATAAACCACCTTAGCTGTTTCAAGCAGGATCAATATCAAGTATTAACACTAAATGTTAGCTGGCAAAACTTTTAACTTTTAGGTGTTCCAATATAATAAAGTCACCATTATTCTTGCCACTATTTTTGATACAACACTTCTAAAATTATTATTTTAAAAGAAATGGGTCTGCAATATTCTCTAGAAATACTGTAGTACAAGCCCAAACAATATTAAGTTCATTTTCTAAAAATATGAACAGCTCTGAATTGTGCCACCAACATTAGGCTGAAGGAGCCAAAAACTCCAGCATGCCAATCATTATGCTGGGCAACTGCTACTTGGCATATGGAGTCTCTGTTGTTTTGCTGATGAAAATCTTACACTGGCTCTTCTCCATACCAGATAGCATTGCTTCAAGGCTAACGTACCCATCTTAGCAGTCAAAGCTCAAAAAAGATGAAAGAGTTTCTTGCATACACCATTAGAAATAAATTATGTACTGAAGAGGCACATGAAGCAATGAACTCTAATCATCACGATACTTATATACTCCTAAGATCAGAATTAATAATTAATAAACCTCAGAGCCACTCTACCTTAAGATCTCATCCCTTAAGAAATTATAAAAGACATTTAACCTGTGACACACCCGTATAAGAAAAAAAGTGTTAGTTGTAGACACTTAAGTTTGACCTAACCCAAACCACTTCAAATGCAAGATGATGTGCCACCAGTTTAAGTAATGTGCAGCAGCATTCGTGTACAGGGGGTCTGGGTCGTGGCAGCCCAAGTCTATTGATACGTTTATCAGAAAGGTTGGGAGAAAACCCCAGTTGCTTCAGTTTTTGACACAGATTCTGGCCACAAAGCAGAGGCTGTGTTTTGGAAACATGCACAGTAACTGCCTATTAACAGGTGTATTATCATCACAGAGTGGATCAGGACACCTGAATACTTGTTGGTTGGGGGGACAGGGAAATCTGAACATTCCCATGCATACAATTTATTTGTTACACTTTTGTACTTCAAGCAAGATTCCAACTAAATGTATTACCATTTTCTTGCAATAACATTATACTTAACCTCTTTCAAATATTATCCATCCTACCAGTGCTACAGATAATACCTTCCTGCTAACTGCACATTATTTGTCTCACAATGAATGCTATGACAAAAAATAAAATCTAAATTAATCACCGCATTAGAAAAAGCAGCTTCCCTTTTCGTAAACACAATAAAAATCTCAGTCTTCAGTAAGAAATATTTTCTCTTTGAAATGTCAGGGTAATCTTGTCCTCCTACACATTTATAAACTTGCCAGAAGCATCCTTCCAATTAACTACAAGTAATGTGAATCTTCTATAACAACACACTAGTGCTGCTTTCATTGGCCATTCCACTCAGAGATTAATCCAATTTTGTTTCTAATAAAAAAAAAAAAAAAAGACAACTACTCTGAACACATGAAATGAAAGTGAAATACATTATAGAGTCAAACCCATGACTTAGCTACATTACTTAAAAGTGTCATGTAAATGCTGCAACATGAGCCAAAGCAGCTTGCCAAAGGCCATGGTTCATCCAGTGATTAAGTTCATTTGAAAAAAACCACATTAACATTGTAAGAAAAATGCTTCATTTTCACTGCATTTTTAAATGTATGAAATAGTTAATTTATGAGACACGCTATATAAATTAGGCAGTGAATTAATACAATTTTGCCACCCGGAACACCACTTGATTGACATAGCCATAAAGTAGACTGATGTGATCACAAGCGTGCCCCTAGAGTGCCCCACCACATACTGCACCCAGACCAGAAGTCACCCTTGGTCTCATCTACCCCAGCTTATTTACTGAGGGACTTTAGAGCAGGTTTAGCACTAATCATTTTCTCCTGTTCTCCTGCAGAGCTCTGTAACTATAATGAAAATATCTTCTTTCTAACCTATTTTATCTCCATTACCCATCTACCACCCAACACTGTCTACTGAATTAGTTAATCTACATGCAGCTCAAAGACCTAAAAAGTCACTTCTCCAGAGCCTCCTATGCTCTTCTCTCTGCCACTCCACACATCCAAGGTAAAACTGGTGCCTTGCCTTAACACGTTGGCTAACCACACTCTCTTGGTAAGATGGAAGAAGGACAACGACCCTCCAAGCCCTCCTGGGAAGCATCCATGCTCCATCCAGACACCATCTGAGATGCAGAGATTCGTGCTGCCCCAGGTGACTGAGGCAAAAAGCTGCAGCAGAGAAAAACCCTCAGACCCCAACTGCTAAAGCTTTGCTCTTGCTTTGTAACACAAGTCGCCTTGGAAAACCAGGAGGCAGGATCCATTTAGGCCTGTGTCTGCCTCCTGTGGCTGCAGTTATAGGACTAGCTAAAAAAAAAACCCAAACTAACCAAAAAAAAAAACCCCAACCCCAGTATAGTGTCCAAACACAGGTCTCAGCTAACAAAATAACACACTGCCATTTGTCCAGCACAGAAGGCAACCCTCACTTTCAAGTCACACGTTTTCTCATAGTTTAGCGTGATGACTTTTGACAAGTTTTTCCACAAGCAGAAGTTTCAAGGCTGGTTTACTGAGGAAAAATGAGAAGTTGAACATGGTGGAGATCTCTTCTTACACAAATTACTGCTCTCTCCCACAAATGACACAGCTACAGCTTTCTCAGGCAGAGTCAACAGAGGAAGTTTCTTCTGATGGATGAAACAAACCTTTTCATCTGTTTTTCTCTGCACTGAGTACTTTGGAGAGTTTTCTGTTCCACTCTAATTCCAGTGCCCAAAAATTTGTATAACTCTCTTTTATTACTAATCCTTCTCTTTTTTAACAGTTGCTTTTCGTTTCCTTTCTACTTCCAGTCTTCCTGAAGTAAGTACAGTAGATTTTGCGTTGATAAGCCACTTTGTCATGATGAAAACATCTGCTTATTCTACTGGACGCTCAGGACCAAGCAGAGGCATCGTAGGCTACCTGCAATACCACCTTTTTCTTGAACAAAGGAGATGCAAGAGTCTGGTCAACAAAGCAGGATCAACAAGAACAAGCTTCAGGGTAAGCTGAGAAAAGGTCTGGGTCTGCCCAGCCTTGCAGCCCTACGTGTGCAATACAGCTCTAACTATCAGGGAGCAAACCTCCCCCTGCCCTTCATCCCTCATCTCTCACCACCACATAATGCAAAGGCAGAAGGAAAAAATCTCCAAGTAGAGGACTAAGTATGAGATATACTTCCCAATCATGATTTTTTGTGCTTTTTGTCTTGAATAACCTGGCAAACAGTTATCCAATTTGATTGTTTGGGACGTCTAGGACTGCTAAGATAACTCATGTACAGCACGAGGCTATTGCACTTCCATTAAAGAGCACTGAACCCCCACATAAAGGCGCCATTCAGAGGGAAGCAGCCCCTCACTGGAAGGGGATGAAGCGACCACAATTTAGAGTCATTTCGCTCCTGAAAGAGAGCCTCTATACTGGGATCCAATGTCCTTTAATTCAGCCACATTAGCCTCTACATTATTGTATTCATCTCAACTTTCCTGTAAATTCCCCTGGAGAAGGGCCCTTAATGAAGAAATCATCTGCCTTAGGGCTATGTAAATGGCTTATATTTACATCACTTTCTTGGCAACACAGGCACGTCAGACATAAAACACTGTATTTCCCCAAAATGGAGAAAATGGTCTACGACAGGCACCAATGCTGAAAGGGAGCTTTTAGGAGGTTGCTAATGGTGTATTTTTCCTGTCAGAACATGTTGTGTTTTATTTTTGAAGAAAATAATCAAACAACTTTGCACTAAAAATAAAAAAGACAGTTCTGCAATGAAAACAAAGTAAAAAATGAGTTTTCCTGTTTATCTAAAACGTTACCACAGAAAGCCTTATTGTGTGGTTAAATGACATAATTACGCATGATTTCCAAAAAACCACAAAATGGTCAGCATTTTTTCTGCCTGAAAAATACCCGCAGAATTTTAGTAAGAATGTCACACTACCAAGACATTTTTACATCCAGATTGTTTAAATTAATGGTACAGCAGAATACATATGCGCAAAATAGAGAAGAAATAAATTGCTTTTACACCACTTAAAGTATCTGAAGACATTAAACTTTCTTGAATTAAAATCTAGATTTATTGTTCTCATTTACTTGGCCCAGCAGTCCCAACTTAATGTATGAAACCAAGTGGGTCTCATTCCTTGCAAAGCACATGCATTTCCCACATCTAAAACAGCTGGCACAGATACGAATACTTGGGATCATATGGTTTAAACACAGTCCTGCTTCTCCAGCAGGAAACCATCTTTTACCCTAAGCAGAAGAATGACTGGTTTCCCGCCTGTTCCTAGTCTGCATCCTTAAGACTTAGAGAAACGTGTTACTAACTCTAGTAATTGGGCTGCAAGGAGCCTTAAATCACAAATGACTATTAAACTTTTCTTACAATATAGAAAATTCAGGAAAATGACACGTACCAGGGAGGGAAGTTTAAATACCACCAGTGACTCAGCACCCTGGATGAACTAAATTGTGTTCTAATGGTGCAAAATACAACACTGAACAAATCCAGAGAAACTCAACCAGACCTCCAAATTCAACTCTGATTTGGCTTTGGTGGTGACGATAGAAACAATAGCAGAATATTTAAATTTCAGATCTTCATGGCACTGCTAGGGTTTTACATGTAGCTGCAATTCGTAAGTTTTCATCATTTCTTAGTTCACTTTTTGATATAACATTGCAAGGCTCAGCACACTAAGTATTGTGAAATCTTTATTAAATCAGCTGATCTTTTGCCACCTCCAGCAGTTTTCCATAATCCTTGAAAGATTCAGCTACTGCTGACTTCCCTTTCTCAACTTAGGCAAAAGACCAATTCTAAATACAGAACACATTTCTGAGGCCAAAACCATTTTGATGGCGTATTACGAGAAAGGGTCATATTTAAGAACAGGGGTAATCAACACTCAAAGTTAACAACAGAATGACAGTTGTTCTGAAACATTAAGTATATCAAAACTAACACTTATTCTAAAAAAAGTAATTAACTGGACTGAACTAAGGTGAACAGAAGAGATTCTCAACTGACTAAAATAGAAATGCATCGATTTTAAAAGTGAACTTTATGATAATCATATAGTCTAGAATGAAAAAAAAGCCACAGACATGAAGTAGTGACTTATTTCCTGCTAACTATGCATTAGCACAGTGTTTTGCTGATTGCTTGGACACACCTGTACAACAAACATTCTTATCAGAATATTATCAGAAATATTTTATGTTTGGGGTTTTTTTTAAAAGAAAAAACATAGTTCTTCCTGTTACTGCTAAATAATTTAAGATTTTTTTTTTCACGTTACATTTATACTGACCTCAAAGTAAATCCATCTTAGCATTCAAAGGAATAACTGAACATGCAGACAGTTGTGAAGCCCTGGTTTGCACTACTCCCGCGCGGCTCATTCTGGAGGTGTCAGTGACCAGACCCATGCCGCACTGCTCCGCACCAGGTGGCCTGGGGCTGCAGCTTCAGACACGGCTGTGGCCACCACCGCTCCCCTTTCTCCTGGCAAGAGCAGGGTCCCGGCTCAGGCAGCAGCCCCTCACACCAGTGCCTTCTGGCATGAGGGGGTGCGCCCCGCTGGCACTGGAAGAGTCACCTCGCGACCCCCGCTCTCAGCCCCATCGCCATCTCGCCCACTGTTATTTTGGCACCTGTAAAAAGTTGCTTATCCCTACTTCGCATGACTTCGCAGACCTGACTGCAAGTTTGCCTTATCTACTCGCGCCCAACCAAAACACAAAAATCTTCCTAACAAAAAAAAACATGCCGCAAACAAACAAATCACTCTGAGTGAGGTATATTTCAGGTTTTATCCAATCAAGCAGATAAGCAAAAGAACCACTGAACAGAATCCGAATCCAAGGCACACTGCAAGGAGATATTTGTTTTAGGCATATTACATTTCTTTACAGAAACCTGAATGAGATTCAAACATTCCTTCCAGATTAGACAAAGAAAGAATGCAACATGCCACCTGTCCCATAAACAAAAGCTCATCAATAGTTTTGTAGCAACCCCATCCTATAGGAACGTTCATTTGAAGATGATACAGAGAGCCAAACTTTGACCAAAGGCAAACAAAACCTGCAAAACATAACCAGTTTCTCCCACCAATTTCTTTTCACAGGAACCTGTGCCTCCAGTCCCCAGAAACTGCAATTCATGTGTACCATAATTCAAATTATTTTCATATACAACAGGTCCTGGAAGACAATAATGAACAACATCCCAACATACCGAGTTACACATTCTTATTGCTGTATTAATCACTTAATTCCTGTGCAACCCAGTGAAGTGAACAACTCATAAATGGAAAGGCTTATTCTGTATCTGTAGTACACTGAATTGTGCCAACAGCTTCAGTGAGTGGACATAAAACACTACATTATAGGAGGTAGGAGGATTTCCCTCTTTTTCACCATGTCCTGATATTTGAGGCTTTATTTTCCCATTGTCTCATACTCATTTTGACAGCCATCTGCAAGCATAGCTTTTTATAGCCATCTCTCTCTAATTCCCAGACATCACAAGCGAGTCTCTCTAACGATACTGCCTGGTGCAAGACACGGCAGGTTCCTCAGGGGCAGCTGCAACCCACAGAGGTCAGACAGTAAAATGCTCTCAACAGCCACCTCCACAAGCCTCGGCATACCCACGCCTACGCCAGAAGAGCAGAGAGGGACATGCCACAAAGCAAAGGGAACTCTTGCAGACTCGCTACTGCAGTATGTCCACATCAGACTGCAGAATAGCGCTCTGGAGTGCTGGTAAAAACCACAATTACATCGCATACATAACAGAAAAGTGGAAATTCTTAAACAGTAAAACTACTCAACCAAGTTTCTTCAAGTCTAATTTTATCACAATTTGACTAGCATTTGCGTATCATGTTCTTCGACAAGCTAGGTAAAAATAGGTCAGAAAAATATCATACATTTCTTCAGTGCTGCACTAAATATAATTTTGTATACACTGAGTCCTCTGCATCTTCCTCAGCCGTTGCCAGCTGCATGTAGTGGGTGCAGAAGGGCAGGAGGGGGGAGAATAAAATATTTTTCCATTAGTCCTATTTGCTGCCATTCCTACTCATGCAGGCTTCTCTACAACAGTAACACAGAGTAAAAACTGAATACAGGAAAAAAAAAACCCTCCAGCTTAACAGCTGAGTTCAAGAAAGTTTAGTAACCCTCACTTTCAGTCACCAAGGCAGGGGAAGACACAACCTGGCTTCCTTAAGAATCACTGGAAATTCCAGTTTGTCTCAAAGACTAATTTAATAGCCAGTGTCACTAAAAGTCTCTAGTTTTGTATCAGCATTTATGAGTTTGTTAATAACAACTGTGCAGGATGCTCAAGAGAGCAGGTACCTCTCAGTATGTTGTCCAACTTCCCATCCCCAATCTTCCAGCAAGGGTACAGTATCCTCTCCAGTCCATTTCCTAGTGTTTTCTGTTAAGTCAAGCTGTAAGAACTCATACTTACCATTAACAACTCACAACTTACCATATCTTTGCTATTTAAACAAAATGGATGAATACAGTTACCCTATTTTTGTCTTCAGGCTGCACACACATGTTCTTTATGGTACATACACGCACGCTCTCTGCTGGAACACTGCAAGTTACTGAGATTGTGTTTGTATGATTTTTAAACAAAGTGAAAAAAATCTGGCTGTTGCTTCACTTATAAGAATTCACTACTCAGCTCTTAAAAAAAAAAAAAAAGAAGAGAAAAATCAACACTTTTGACCTGGCTTCATGTTCCCATTCACGTCCATAGACCAACCTGTGCTGGAAACCTGGCTAGGCAAAACAATATTAAAATACAGTACTGTAAATTTGTAACAAACAGTAGGATAAATTAATTGGTTTTAAGAAGTAAAGGTGTACTTATAAAATTTGTGAAGTATTTGATCTGCGCAGCCTCCTGTTTAACTAGCCTGTTAGGCTATTTTAAAAAGTGAAAGTTCTATTTTAAGACTATCAGAATCAGTCTGTATCCTTTAAAAGCCCATTTAATTCCAATTATGAGTAAACATCAAACATCCCACAAATACTAAAACAAGAAAGGAATTTTAATGAGAAAACAATCAAGAACTTAAAGTAGTCCTAAGGAATCCATTAAAGTTTTTTGGGGTTGTTTTTGTTTAAAGGAAATGGTGCAAAATGTCCTTGCAATCCCATCGTTCCCAAGATTGCAATCTGAAGGCCCCCTTAGATGCCATGCCTTAAAAGGCAAAAAGAGTCTAGACATACTGGTAAAACAGAACATTAAAAAAATAGATGTAGGCCAGAACATTAAAGAGCGCTGCCAGCTGTACTGGGGAATGCATGAAACCTTCAAGCCCGTCTTGCTGTTTAGACTGTCTTAGAAGCGTTATACAGTAGTATCTCATCCAAAATAGAAAAGAGCCCACAACTTTCATTGCGTAACTGCAAATCCACCTACTTGCGATTTTATAACTCAAGAACAGATCTGCCTAAAGACTGCAAACAAACTTGGCACACTGCAAACAGAGGACTATAAAATGTTGTTAACAACACAAAAGCCTTAAGACTCTGGCAACAACGCCTTCGCCTGATTCTTACTGTACTGCTGCCACGAAGTAAGCGTACTGAACATCCCAAAGACTTAGGGCACTATCCTATAATTCTGGAAGAGCGCTTTTTCAAAAATACTTTAAAAATATTACTAGGTGACAATATCATATAAAGTTAAAAGACCCCAATGTTTAACAAAAGGTTTCAGCTACATTAGGTAAGTTTCTAAGCATTAAATGCAACATTTGATTTCTTTTAGAAGAGCAGATGATCAAACAGCTGATTTATTCACAACATTCAAGCAGCAATACCAGTTCCTAGCATGAAAATAATTTCCTAAGACAAAAGTTCCTGAAGGTTATTAAAGACTTGTAGAATGTAAATATTATGTGATATTCACAACAGTGCTTGTTGCTTTCTTGCATGAGCATTTCAGCTCAAAATATACAAAAGTACAGAAAATTACTAATATGGAAATGCTTGTAGCTGATTCAGAAAATAATTTTGCAAAAAACTGCCAGGACCGTTACGAGTAGTGCTGTATCACTGTCAGAGTTATAGCATTTGAGAATAGCAACACTTAGCTTAAGTGGAAGTTACAACAGAAGTATCACTGTATGCAACTCCAGCTGTAGCACAGGACATATTTCTACATACTGGGCGCATGGCTGCTGTGCTTTTAAGCTCTACTGTAACGAAGGGAACTATCATGCACAAGTTCAGCTCACTTGCAAGCTCAACACTTTGTAAATGTACAATCAAGCTAAAGAAAATTCAAAGAAGGGTCTTGAACAAGACATTATTCAAGCATCAACATCTGAATATCAAGTTACATATTAAAAAAAGTTTAACTGCAGATAATGCTGAAGACACTTGTTTGGGTAAAAATGCATCATATTCTTCCACAAGCTAAGGCATTAAATACCAGAGCCCTAATTACAATTAATTAAATACAATAATCAGAAACGTGACGGTCCAAGAATTGTAGTTCCCAGTTTAATTTGCACACAGTGAGATTAAAACATTGAAAGTTACTCTGCTTACCTGAAACCACATTTCAGGCATTATGCCAGTCTAGTGACATACCGCAGCATGAGTACAGATTTCATCCTGGACATCCACTAAATAAAACGATGCTTGAGACCTGTCACTGTAAAGGCTGCATTACTTGATTCGTGCTGTTGCATACTGCGTGCGCTTCTCGGTTTGGGAGAGTGCTACGCCAGCTCTAAAACCTCTCTGCCCGTAAGTCAGTAATATTTTTGACCATCTTTCCTCTACTTATGGTTGTACATTCTTAAACGTATTCTACATCAGGTTGGTGTAATCCAGCTTTTGCTTCCCTCCTCCCATATTCTGAAGAGTTGATAGTACAAGTTCCAGAGAAACCTAAACATTACTTCCATGTTTTGGAAGCAACTGACTACGCAAATCATCTAAGAATTAGGTGGCTTTTTTTTTTTTTAGAAGAAAATGTATTTTTTTTTTAATCCAGCTCTGATTTAGAAGTAGCAACTACTACCCTACAGAGTAACAGCAGCCGACCCACTGTTAATACGTCTCTCCATTGTGCATCTAGTCCTCTTTGCATACAAAATTTCAGTACATTATTTGTCGAGGTCTAGAAGCAAGGCAGGTATTTCTGAAATGCAATTTTGAGCACAGGATGATGACTCAAAGAGCGTGCAAATTGATTTGACTAAATGATGCACTAGTTCACATCAGAAATAACAGATTCCTCCTATACTGGTTATCTTACAAGAAAAACACAACCCCTTAAATTCTAGTCCTTCTCCTTGTCTTCTTATCTCAAGATGATAATTAAATCACTAGGGAGCTCATCAACAAACGACATTACCAGAAAGATGACAAGAAAAGAAGGTAGCTTTCCAAATAATACCATTAGAACTACATTTCTTACTGTAGCATCAACACTAGTATAGTGTAGCTATTACTGTAACACTGGCTCCTAATGGGAAAAAAAAAAAATAGAGCACACTTATTACATAGATTGTAGAAATTTCTGCTGAAATCAGAACTTAAAACTCTCTACCATCTTAGAGGGAAATTTTGAACAGGAATTTGCAGTTTACTGACAGCAGGACACCAGCCCACGGGCAGATGGCAGTTAAGAGACACCATGAGAGAGACCAAAACCCATTCACCTTTCTGCTAGAAGGCAACCACAGTATTTAGTTGCACAGAGAAACAATAAAAAGCAAAGCTAAACAGAGTTATCTCATCATTCTTCCCTCTATGGTAAATGTCAGTATAAAAATATCACCACACAGCAAAGCAGATCTACAACCTTTAAAGAGAAATCTTTTGAACGAGAAATCAAGAGTTTTAGAGACACTGGAGAGACATGGTTTACCTAAAGAAGATTTCTAAGTATATTTGTGTATTACTAACCTGATCCTTTTAATACGATATTATAACATTCTAAGACCAAATGCCAAAAATCACCAGTACCCACTGACACACCTAACATCTTCTGAACAAGCAGCTACAAATACCACTGAGAATCAAAGCTCAATATACAACACACAAAGTCACAAGGATTTCTTCCATAAACACACATTTATTGTTTGAAAATTGTAAGAGAATCAGAGATGGAAGATACAGTTAATCACAGAATTACTATAAATTACCAATGCAATCCTAGGAGGTAACAGGAGAGGTATCTATCTCCAGCAGAGGCTTGAGAAGTGACATGTCATACACACTGGTAAGACACACTTGAAAGGTTACCTACTACTCAGGTTGTGCCTACTGAGAAAAGTTTACCTCAGTCAGACGGTGGTGCAAGGAAGGGCTGACGGACAGTCCCAAGACCAGAGAGCCCCTCTTTTGTCTTGCCTTGTGCAGCAAGATGAATGCTGGCAGAAGGCAGACAGCTATTTCGAAGTGCACAAAGGAGTAAGGAGTAGTTACGGAAAGCGGCAATGTTAACACAAGAACAAATAGCTATAAATTTGCTAGAATTAAGTTCACACCAGACATGAGGAAGGTTGCTATACCTCCGAAGTACAGAACAAATGAACAAAAGCTAACTTCAAGGTGAAACTATGACTTCTGGAAAAAAACTGTCAGGTACAGGGCTGCCTGTGGCACCGAAGCTGCCTTAGAAGTCTGAGATGTCTCCTGCAGTGCTCTGCTTCTCACCAAGGCCACTAAATGCTCTACATCAGGATGGATGACCTGACCACCACGGAATGACCCTACCACGCAGAGAACATCATCTACTGACCTCTATGAAGTACAGTGTAATTTTCTGTATCTTAGTTAACACCCCATTTACATAAAACCAAACTTTACAATAACTAACGTGAAAGAAATCTCAAATTTATTCACATCACGTTCAGTGGGCAACTTGTAACTTCTGTAGTTTACAGAACGACAACTGCCTGTAAAGCAGCCGGCTCCCCGCTCTAACAACCCATAAATGAAGCAGATTGGGAATCACACTGCTGTGCGGCTGCACAGGACTGCAGAGACCCAGGGAGAAGGGAAGAGTTAAGATGTGCCGCAAGATGCGACACACTGGACTAGGGGGCAGGTTGGGGACTCCATCTAATCCTCCCCCCGAGAAGTGATCAGAATGAGATGCTGAGCTGAAGGCACAAGAAGGCAACGATAATTAAATATGAGATTACTGGATACTTCATAATAGTTTTTGCCTAGATTCTAATAGTAGCAATTAGCTTACTCCTTAGAACATAAAAGTTATTACTCTGATTTTTTAATATAATTAACAATGAGAATTCTCAGTAGTCTTATTACCCATGTAGGCACGTACTACGGGCTTTTTCAAGTTTGTTTTCTTCATTGCAATAGAGGCTGATAGCAAAGAATTTTACTGTAGACCTGGCCTTAACCAATTTCTGGATCTGGAAATGTATAATGACAGTAAGCCACAAAACAACTTTTTCCAACATTCAGCTACTCTCCACCAATGAAGATGGAACTTTTTATTCTGAAAATTGTGAACATATGAACTGCTATTCCCACCAGATTTCATTTAGCTCAAAATCTTGCCTCCACTGACGGGCAATAGCATATGCTATAGAGAACAAGATGAGAGCAAGCACGCAGTGATACTTCCCAGTACACTCATCAGCAACTTGTAGCTCGGAGACCTCCCAAGCAGAAGCATTATCTTCTTTAAAAGGAGTCTCTGATGGATTTTTTGTAGCATTTGGAACAGACACATGAAGAAAAGAAAGTCTAGTGCTGTCCGAGCCACAGAGGCCATCACCAACCACCACAAATGCCATCCTCTTTTAAGCTAGCACGTGGTAAGGGTTTTCTGACACTTGCGACTTCCATCAGAAGGTGGCTCTGTGATCTTACTGCTCCAGTTAAACCACTCCTAACTACTGCCAACGTCACAAGAACTGTCCAGGCACAATTTGCCACATCAATTGTCCCAGCTGTTAATGGTGATCTATTTTGCTTTAAATCAACTGTCTGTGAAAACCTGGCAGGATCCCAGTGAGAACCAACGAGGCTCCCAACAGGATCCTGCCTGGTTTCCTCATAACTCACCCGGTGGCCTGATGAACAGCCCACCCGGAGCTATGGTTCCCAAAGAAACCAAGAAGCAGACAAGAGTCATGGGAATTTCAGTGGCAAATAATGTCTACATCCAACTTTAATGATAGTAAGGCCTTGAAGAGGCAGAATTATAACAATCAAGGAAAAATAATAATAATGCATTTAGAAAAGCTGAAGAGAAAAATAAAGTGAGGAAAACAAAGCAGGCAATCTCATCTAAAGTAAAACAATTTCCAGCAAAGAGGCGGCACCTGCTCACCAGCCCGTCTCTTCTGGATGACAGCAATGGGCCCCTCCTGATTCCTCACACAGTAAACACCTTCAGCAAGCACACTCGGAAAAAGGAGAGACTCTCCTTAGGAAATTCAAGGGAATGGGGAGGAAGTACTGAAATGAAACAAATCATTTGAGGATGTCCATAGGAAAGTTTTCCAGGAATATCTGTTTGATTACTGTACAATAATCTCCGTGGGAAGTATTAAAGCCCCCAAAAGCATGAGAAACATTAAACCATGCCAGAGAGTAATGAAAATAAACGCTAAAGAGCTTTTCTGCTCTGGTCTCCAAGGACAGCTATCTAATCTCTCACATCTGCCGTATGGCAAGGTACTGCTCCATCTAAATGCTGGGAAGTCAGCCGAGACAATTTCCACCTAGATTTCAACTTCCCCAAAGGAAAAGCATTTCTTTCACTAGTACACAAGTGTACTGGCTTCTCCCAGACTTCCCTTCCCAGTTCAAACCCTCATTTAAAAAAAAAAAAAAAAAAAAAAAAAGCACAAAACCAAACATGAGAGCTCCAAGTCTCCCCCCGCCCCATTCATGTTCCTTCACACCGTTTACTTCTCACCTGCCTGATAACACCTGAGCAGGTATCTCAGCCACCCCAGTAGCCCTGGAAACTCCTTTCCTGATACAGTCCAACACTCACCACCTTCCTTCAAGCTTCTTGGTTAAAAGAGGCTTACAGCTCCAGCCCCATTTACAGCAGATGTTTCCTCACAGATCCAAATAAACACACACGCAGCTATTTCAACAGAACAGTAAGATACCAGCAAAAGGGCTACTTTCTGAAAAGCTCACCTGCCTAACAATAAAACTTCCAGAAAGAGGAAAATCAGTTCAATACTAAGCTGTTCCACATGGGTGCTTTTTATTACTTCCTCACTATTCTTCATACTGAATATTACTGACCATTAGCAGGCAGCCATATGCACTACGTAATTGTTCAACTTAGCCTTGAATATTAATAAGCCTTAAATAGTAAAATACAATTTTCTTAGTTTGCACACCCAATTTAAAATTAACAAAAAAACATACTGCTATTCAACCTTTCCTGGGAGTCAAGGGAAAGAAAGCCAAAATAAGACTCAGATATAAGCTGCACAACACTACACGTGAATCATTATCATAACCCATTATGTTGATGCCCCTTTAAAGGGCACGTTCTCTTGAAATATTAATAAACAGGAGTTAAAACTATTCTCCCCTCTAGCAGCATTTAAATTACTCCATATGCCTAAAATGTCATACTCTTTCCATCTTGTACCAAGTCCTGTTGCAATATTTTGAATCAACAGAGACAGATCTACAACAAAACGGTGCTACAATCACCTAATTTCAGTCACTTAGGGTTTTTTTTTTCCCCGTTCCCTGTTCCTTCTGCTTTTGACAATCAAAAAATGGGTGTTTGGAAGAGCAGCTATTTAAGTCACAATGCCCAGCACTGATCCTTCATATACAGCACTATGAACTAATCTGCGGAAAGTCCTTCAACTAAAGATTAGAATGAACAGCAATGTTTGTCTTGAGCTGATACTTTTGTCTGCCAATCATGTATGTATTTCAAGACAAATTCTGACACTAAACGAAGCACATGCATTCTAATCTTTCCTGTAACATTCTTTTTACTACAATATATTTAGAGACCTTTTATCTTAACCAACATTTGTCTTTTCTTTTTTTTTTAAGTTTTCTGGTGTGCAATAAAAGGAGTTCCTCTTCATTTTTAGGAGCTAGAGTTCTGTACTATGAACTTTGATACATTTTGGTTCCTACAGGATTTCCATAAAAGTATTATTATTAAACATTACAATTAAAGTAATTATACTAGGCAAATAAGTGAATTAAGTGCACTTAATGTGTTCTCTCTTTTCTTTCTTTTCCAAAACTGCTCAGTTTTCCATTGGTTTGCAAAATTCAGTAATCTGCTCTGCCAGTCATTACCATGAATTAGATAGAGCTTCTTTTGAGTGCAAACGTGCAGAAACCAAACGTCTCAAGATGGTACGCAGGCTTCCACCCTATGCTAGCTAATTTAATTTTGTGGTAACTTCTGATCCACTGGATTCATAGACTCCGTAGGAACCACGCGCAATAGCTCAGATCACTCTTATTAAAAAGGCACAAAATATTACTCGGTTCCCCTGAAGATTCTAATCTGCACATATACATCCTCCTAACGATGTACTGGAAGTAGTGACGTCTTTGTTCAACAGACAAGAAAACTCCCATATCTGTAACTCTGCCACAGCGTGGTCTTCCCTCCGTCTTTCTTTAAAAGGCCTATAAAATTAAGAGGTGTACTCCATATACCTTTGGAACTTGTTCCAAGCAAATCAGAGTTTAATAATAAAGGATTCACTCATGATCAGTAATCACTCATTTTAATTACAAGTTTTGAACATGACTTGCCACAGTCGTTAGCGTACTACAGAAAGGATCGGCAGTAGGAACAGAAACAAAAATCCCGAGGGCAGATTATTTCAGCGTATTAGGAAGCACCACCCCGGGATTTCCACCACACGGACAGTTTTTAACAGTTCAAACACAGGTAGAGGTTGCACAGCGATGACAGATTCTTTGGCTTCGGTCCTGAAAACACAATGCAAATACAGCTATTCCCTGTTGTTAGGCTACTCAGGTAACATGCTCGTTGCTACCACTCGCAAACCGCAAATTCCATTCTAGACCGAGGAGATGAGAAGAAAACAACTAGCACTTCCAAATCCCGGATTTTACTGGGTATTCCTAAAAAGTGATCATAGTTTCATCACTGCAGCCCTCTACAAGCTTGTGTCACTGTTGAACCTATGATACCTTGAATGTATTTTACATGAAACCCATACATGAAAGCTTAGTCTCGTACTAACCAGCAGTGGCTTTAAATGCTGAAGTTATATACAGGTGAAACATTAAACCATTTCTGTCATCACAGTCCTCAAAGAAGTCGCCCATTTTAAGGGAAAACAATTTGTAGTACCCTGTAAGAAACTACTTAAAAAATGTATTTCAAACTTACTGCCATTTTCATAAAACACGTATTTTTAAAGCATCCTGAAAGACACATTTGTTGATTTAAAAAATATTAATATCAAAGTGACTTTGAACATAGATCATATGAAGACAAACATCAGCACCATCAACAGAAAAACTGACAAAACGCTTAGGTGAGATTACACGTTTAGCTGCCATGGTGCTCTAAGACTCGCACAGACTCCATCAAACTAAACTGTTTAGCGGTTCAAAATAGATGAACAAATACAGCTCGCATTTAACTCAGAAGGGAAAAAACGTGAGTTTGGGGGTTTGGTTTTTTGTTGGTTTGTTTTTTTGTTTTTTTTTTCTCCGGGGTTTTCTTTTCTTTTACTCTGTGGACTTAAGAGAACTTTGGCCTGCAAGCCCACCAGCGAGTACTTGGCAGGCACCTCAGCCGACGCGCAGGGCCAGCCCCCGCCCGCAGCCGCTCACCGGGGCGCCGCAGGCC
>NW_009259237.1:2415505-2449919 GCF_000687185.1 Egretta garzetta
CGGGCGGTTTTGGCGCTTCAGAGGGCACGGGCGGTCCGTCGCGCCAGAGGCGGATTGACTTTGGGTGTTAGAAACGCAGCGATGTTGAACGCTAACACCGAGGAAGTCGGCGACAGCGACACGATAACTTGTATTCGTAATCGAGATACATTGAGCAGCGCACGCGGCTCAGAATTACACGGCCAAGCTGTTACAATACTGCACCCGCAGTAGCTCCAATATCGGAAGCCTTCAGGGTATTCTTCCACGAGTGTTAGAAACGCTTTAAAATGTAATTTTAAATAGTGATGTTTTCCAAGGTTGGTCTTGACAGGCTCTGAATCCCTTTTTGAGACACTTTTTCTCTTGCTGTGTCACCACAAATAAGGAGAAATCACAACACAATCTGGTAACTGCAGGTGCATCAAATGCAGCTGAAGAAGTATGTTTTTTAAATGGAGACAGACAGACTGCTGTGTACCACGGACCGAGCTGAAATTCAAGGTGCTGAGTGTTGCATCCTGTGATCTGCCACCTTTATCAGCCAGATCCCTACTCCTCTTCTTGTCATTGACAGTCTACACCGTTTTCTCTTCTTTCACATTACCAGTACAGGGCTTTCACGTGTACTAATTCTTCTAGCATCTCCCTCTGGCCTCCAAGAGTCTTTTCTTGCAGACAGTTTTTCTATTTTCCATAAACACTGTGGATTATCAACCTTGTGATTTCCTTTCCAGTTATCTTCGTGTTTTGCTTGATCTCTCCCTTTCAGTTCTCTTGAAGCCCCTTTAATCCTTCGTCTTTCAGAGGGTTCTGCCCAGTACCACGTGATTTTTAATTTCAAGATATTTTTCTTCTTTTCTTTGGCCTCTGTATCAACAGACCCTAAGCAGCAGGGCCAAAGAGACAGAGAGCACACCAGGAACCCTGGATAGAGAAAGAGTCCATTTTTTGTCTTTAACAGTCATTGCTTGGTTAATTGGAGACATCGTTGACAGTATACAGCCAACAGAACTCTCTTCATAGCTTCTCTGGTACACCCTGGTGCTGGAAGAGGCTTGCTTCTCCAGCTAGATGTGAAATTAGCAGACATGGTTAAGAAACAAAAACATTGCCCTTTGGTGAAGGGCAAATGGTGGGAAAAGAAAGAAAAAAAAAAAAGAAAAAAAAAAGAGAATGAAAAGAAAACATGAGCAAGCCCTGGAGGAGGATGGAAACTCTGTTGCTTGGGTCACATGAAACTAGCCTAACACTATGAAATCATAAATGAAAGGGGAATATCCTGCAGTGGCACAGGGCTGGCCGTGGTGGACTAAGAGGCTTATTTCAGTTCTTGTATAACTCCAGGGAAATCTCACAAAGCTCCTTTTCTCATAACAAAGATCATGGGTAGGTGGTTGCCACTTCTGAGTGCTTCTCTGGATTCTTTTTAACTTAAGGCTCCACAGCTGTTTCAGGAAAACAGGATTTCCACATTTAACGTTTGTTTTGAGGGACTGCTGTGGCAGTTCTAGAAAACTATCCTGAGCAAAATAATGAAAACATTTTTGGAACATCCAGTGAACATTATTTTGATGAGTCTTTTGCAGTTCAAAGCATAGCAGTATGTGGAAGTAGAATCAAAAGGTGGTATTGCAGAAGGCAAATGAAGGACAAAGGGAGAGATGGTTGAGTGATTTAAGAAAGAGGCTAGGCGATAAGAGATCTTGATTCTGGTTTTTGGCATAGCCACTGCCCCCTGTGCAGCCTTCAGCAAACTTAATAGCTTAGATTTTCCCGTGGAGGACACGAAGTTTAAAGGTATTTAAAATCAGTAGAGCATTTTGAGAACACTATGAAGTATAGACACACCGAAACCCCTCTGTTCGTTAGTGAGCTAATTACCTTTGTGGCGAGAGCACAGTTCTCTGCTCTATCCGAAGTGCTACTGGAACAATTGTGAGGCACGTTTCCGTGAAGTATAGACACACCGAAACCCCTCTGTTCTTTAGTGAGCTAATTACCTTTGTGGCGAGAGCGCAGTTCTCTGCTCTATCCAAAGTGCTACTGGAACAATTGTGAGGCACGTTTCCAGCGAGCCTGTAGACACTGTCACTGACCACGGTTTCACAGGCATTCCAGGCAGCTCCTAGGGCAGCGGGATATCGGCATGGCCATCCGTAGCCATGGTGCCCCTTTCGGCACCATGGTCTGTACAGGCAGCGTCCCCCGTGCTATAAATGGCAGAGAGCCAATACCAAGCCATACTGGGGGCTTTTCTGGCGTCCTCCTGGACGGGTGGGTGGGCTGGACAGACTTGGCAAGGGCTTGTGAGGTTGCTGCCAACATTTAACAAAGGAATCCTTTACACGCATTCTTGCCTGATACGGCACCTTTTCAGCCTGCTCCGTAGCACTTGAAGGAAAAACAACTCTACATTTAATATGTAAATAAAAGTATTGATCCAGTAAAAAGGTCATTGCATTCATCCAAGGCAGATCACGTTGCTTTCAGATAACTTTGTTTTTACAAGCTCATGAGCTTTTCAAGCACAGCCTGCCATTTCATTGTGTGGCTGCATACCAAGATGAGGAAAATGGGGAACCAGGTCAATGATCAGCACTCAAGACACCACCATAGTATCAAGCTAATTGGATCACAGGATTCATCAGAGGGGATTTCACATCCAGCTAAAATATGGCTGAACAGAGAAAACAAGGAAGAACAGCACAGAGGGGAGGAAATCCAAGTATGCTATTCGTAGGCACTACAATTAAATGATCAAAGATCTGTATTTTTACACAACAGTTAAGCCCGCTTTGACAGAATTAAAAATTCCCCATCAAAAAGAACCTCCAGGACACTGGTGATAAACAAAAACCCAGTGACGATTTAGGCGAAAAAAGCAGTGGAAAGAGAATCTTAAATATTATCACTGATCAAACTGAACAAAACAAGCCTCATCTCTCAACTTTGATCTCAGCTATTCGTACAGCCTTTAATAAACAGCTTTTAATAAACAAACTTGTGAATTTCTTGTGGGTTCATTTCATTAAGTAACACTGAAGTTTTATTTTCAAGATTAAAGTGTGTGATTCTATTGCAACTGACTATGAATATCAGCTTAAACCCACATTTTTAAAGCTGCATGTATGTAGTTTTAAACACACTTAAAAGTATTTTAATGTTTATACATAAAATTTTGTAGATCTGAGTGGTGCTTACTACCATTGGTGCTTAAATGTAGTTAAGTGTACAAAAGGAATTAGAATCCTAACAGGAAAGTCACATCTGTGCAAGTACCTGAAAAAAGCTGAGAGGTTCTTTAAGAAAACGCTCCGGTATTTCCACATGACCTACCCAAAGGGAAGGAGCACTGGTATGCTGCCAAATTCCAAGAGAGCTCAGCAGTGATTAGAGTTTAACTCTGGCATCAGAGAAGAGGTTTTTTTCCCCCCTTGAATTTCTCAATGTAAAAAATGCTGAAGGTTTTTCTCAACTTTTCAGTTGGAGGGAAAAAAAACCCCCAACACCAAACACCCCACCCTAAAAAGCTAATAAAGAACTTGCTTTAGGAAAACATCTGGTAGTTTTAAGTGCCTTAGTTCACTAACTTGGCCATTTTCAGTGTGGGAGTGTGGCATGCACACTTTGATTCTGTAGCCATGAGCAACATGGGAAGCAGGCAAATAATTTTGCTGAGTCAGAGTTAAGAATACAATATACAACAGGAGTAAGCCACAAGTTCCGACACGGACTTTTAGCAGAAGGAAAATTGGATGGAACAGTGGGGAGCTGTGCAGTCAGTTATGTCAAACTGGTAGAGGATGACTGCACCAAACCGTACAATTCCTACTTCACCACATCCAACCACAGCTGAAGCAGCACTGTGCAACCTCCCAGGGTGAGACCACTCAGCATAAGGCACCTCAGGAACAGTAATGAGAACAGAATTCCTCAGCTAGGAGTCAAAGCACAGTCGTATCAACTGAGGAAAGTACGAACAGAAGGAGAGGGGAGGACAGAAAGAAACTAATTTGAAGGGCAACCTATAAAAGCTTCTTCCACTGAACATCCAGAAGAGTTTCACGGGCTGACAGCATAGTCCCCGCTTCTCCAATCTGGCAGTTTGGTCAGGGTACGTTAAGCACATACTGACACAGCACAGCGAGTGCCTCTCTTGGCTTTTCGTCTGGTTAAAGTGCAGCACCAGTAACAGAAAGTGTTACTGAATCCTATTCCTATCCTGCAGTTGCACTGTAACATCAGCCCACGCATACTTTCAACACCTTCACCTGTATTCCAGCCTTTATGCTTTGGAAAATAAACAGAGCAGCCCTGGAAGGCCCTACAGGCCTTGTCTGCTCACGTGACACATTCCTCCGGTATGAGCACCACGGGGCAGCCATCAGGTCTCACAGCTGGGACCTGAAGGCAGCGCCCACTGAGTCACCACAGGACCTGTCCCCAAGGAGCTGTACGGGGTTGGCTTCACCTCTTGAGGGGCCGGGTGAAAGTGTCGCTCCTGGAATTTCACCATCACTATCAGGAAACATATTTCCCCTTCAGAAATAAACCAACCAAAAGAAAAAAAAAACCAACCAAAAAACAGAACCAAGAAAGGCAACACTGCCAATAAAATGAGTTAGACCTTTACTTTGCAGACTTAAGAACATGACTTTATATGCTATTAACAATGAGCCATTCACAGAGCAACCATTTTTTTTTTTCTTACTCCAGGATTAGAGATTGACATCTCCTTCAGTATTGTCTACTGGTCCAGTTTTTTTTTTTCCCCGCCTTCATCACTGATGAAGTAGTCACTGACTCCTTTCACTTCCAAAAACTTTTAAGGACATCTGCAATCTGCAATTGCCAGAGAGGCGTTACCTTGCAGCCACAGCTGGGCTGAAGGGCAGCAGACATTCTACATAGCAGGGAGGTGAAATTAATTTCTATAAAAAAAATAGAAGCAAAACCTCATATTCTTGAGAAAAGTGCCAGTAGACCTTTAATGGTGCTGGGAACCAGCCAAGACTGTGGGTTATATTTCTTTTGAAAAAATCCTGCATAATGAAGCACACTGAAAAATATGCAGAGAGACTGACAGCAGTGTTTATTTTATTCATGGCACTACATTTATTCAGGGAACAGAGGGGAAAAAAAAAAAAAAAGCGCCCTGAACTGAGAAAAAAGGTAGTCGTCTTCAAATGAAACCATAAGAACACACAAACAGAAGGCCAGAAAACACTAGTTCCCTCTGACTGCGTGGGCATGGTCATGCTGCCCCTGTGATATCCAGTATTTTTATAGCAAGAGATGGAGTGTGTAGAGTACAGCAGGCCTTCAGAGGGAAAAAGCTGATTTTTATTTTTTGAGGAGGTGGGAAACTGAAGGGGAGGATGAAAAAATTGTATAAAACATGTTTTATAAGCAAAGATTTAAAGGTCCCTTAGCAGGCTTAAAAAAAAAAAAAAAAAAAAGATGAAGTACACTCACTACATTCTTTCTTTCCACGGACGAAATGGGCCAGTGAAAACAACTGACCTCAACTGTTTTAATACCCTGTTTGTTGTTAAGTAACCAAACCAATCAGGCCCCTGCACTTCTGGTGGGGAACTGCAAATGTTAAAAAAGTTCATTTTTTAATTATCCTTCTGAATTTGTTTTACTTACAGCTAAACTACAGTTTATTGCTAACATCAGCTAACATGATAACAGTTCAAAGAATATTCCTTTTTTTCAACAACACTTCATTCCTCCATATGACAGAACTTTATTTCAGCTGATTTGGCTCATTCCCTTGCACAGTATTTCTTTAGTTACATGCGTCTTCTACATGCAAGGGAAAGTTTGGGCTTTTTTTTTTTTTTCCCCTTCTTTCTTTAAACAGGAAAAATAATTTCAAGTCATCACTGGCCATAAACTCAAGGCAGGCATATGGCCCCAACTCTACAAAGCCATACACAGCGGAACTAATAAATCCTGATTCCTTACAGACTTATGTCTTCTCTTCCTACCTTCCCCGCCTCACCCCTCCCACTGAGCCCAATGACCCAGCACCCTCCCGAGAGTCCCTTTTCACACACAGCAGGCTTAGCTCCTATTTATGTCCTCAAACTACTGCTTGAGCAAGAGGAAGCAAGTGCTATGCCAGGTTCCATGTGTGCAGACCGACGGATTTCTGTTTGGCCTGTCTCGCCTACGAACTAGCCAAACTTACTTGGCAAACCCTACCTAAAGCAGAGGAAATCTTGGGATTTATCGTCTCCAGCAAGCCACTAATTTTCATGCAACTGGTATTAAGTCAGCTATCTGCAAGATCTTTCTTCTTACTGAAGCTGGCCAAAAGATTTTAGTTATTTTTGAGGAGGGGGTAGAATAGGACAGAGCACAGATGCAAAAACAGAGAAAACCATGCTAAAAATATTTTAAATATGACAGCATTCTCTTAATAGTTGTCTTGTACGTCTGTTCAGCTAAAAGGTGACTTGGAGAGATTTTCACAGGCTTTTGCTAAATTTGAAATATTTCAGATCCTGCCAATTTCACTGGCAATTTCTCAGCCCAGCAAAACAGCACTGCAAGATATTGGTAAAAACATCCTAATACAGCTAGTTAAGCAGCTGCTAATTACAGTTGCCTACTGACAATCTGGTATTTTTCTGGGGCAGGTGTGCTTTTCCCAGAAGAATAAACCTGTATGTAATAATTCAGGTTTACAACATAAACAAATTTCAGTATAAATTCAGTAACCCCACTCTCTTAGATAGATCAAAGGCTAATATACCACTTGCTTGTTTCAAAACCAGCCCATTACAACAGGAACTAACAATTATTACCGAAGGATATTGTCAGCTGACAGCTGTGAGTTGAGTCACACAGTGAGATGACAGCACAGATGATAGAATTCTCTATCACTCTCCTTCCTGACCTCCACACCTAGGCTAGATAAATCCAGTTCTGGGTTTGGCTGGAAGTAGAAGAGCTCTCCCCCTAGCCTTTTGCCTTTGTTTTGGATTTAAAAGATTTTCTGTGCAGTCAGTGACTGATCTTTAATAAAATGAAATTTTGTCCTGCTTCTCCCTCTCCGCCAATGGGCACAGTAACTTAAGTCTTTCAGACCATCTGAAAATTTTGAACATCTTCCCTTTCTAATAACCTCCAAAGCATAATCAGTATACCAAGTCCTTCATGGATAATCATTTGATTCCTCTGGAAAAGAGAGGCTTTAATCTCATAGTACTCAGTGATTTATTATCAATGTGAAACCATTTTTATTAACCAGCCAGAGCAAGTAACATCCATCTCCACCTTTTTCCTACTATTTAAGACGTACATGATCAATATGGCCATTTAAACTTGAATGCAACATCCAAGTTTGCTCTGCAACCAAAACACATGTCAAATCTGCGTTCAGATGCAGACTTTAATTACGGAGCCTCTGCCTATTCATGTGGTACCCTCCCACCACATGTGCCCACCATTCCTATTTGCACTATGACCACATCGTGAATTCGCTGTACCTGGCTCAGGCTTTTACCACCTACCCCAGACTGCCTTGCAGGACAGTCAAAAGGCTGGCATCAGACCAAAAACTTGGCTGGGTCCTTTCACAGAGGGAAATGTGCAACACAGGACAAGACAAAAATTATAGCCGGTCACTTGGGCCAATGCATGCGAGAGTACTCTGGCCTCTAGTCCCTCAGACTGGTTAAGTCCAGTGAACAATACGCAGAGTTGATCTGGCCCAAGCCTCAGTGGCCATCTCCATCCATTACCTTTTCAGTGGTCTTACTCCCTCTGTTCTGCCAATTAACTCAATTCTAATGCTGTCATTTCATTCTCTCTCTAAAAGGAAAGTCCCTGAGTTTTGCAATGCTCTCAGTCTGGTAAACTGAGTGCCAGAGATTTACAACTGCATGTTCCCTTTTCTCAAGAACATCAATATTTTACTGCACATTCTTGGAAATATTCATACAAGGCTATTCCTAGCATCTTTTAGCTGCAACCTCCTTTCTGGCATATTTTGAAGGATTTTTCTTGTTGTTTTTAAGCATTTGGCAATTCTGAGACAAGGATGACTTTTTTTATATGTGTCAAAGCTACACTGAGTGTGACATACAAACAAGTACCAACAGTTTCATTAGTGAATATTCATACTGAAAAATCAAACACTTTTCAAAGGCAGCTTGTACAATCTAATTCAGCTTTCTTGGGCACAGATACAACTGTTTTCTTTTAGTGTTGGATATTGCTATTTCAGCTTTTATTCCAAAAGAAAGGAACCGGAGTGTCTTAATTACGACAACCCAAAATTAGAAAGAAAAAAAAGCTTAACCCATATTAACAAAATTCTTAGAACTGAATGAAACTGCTTTTGTTTGGGAAAAAAAAAATCAGCAAGTCACTCTTTGGAAGGTACTTAGCCTAAAAAAAAAAATAATCTGGTAAACAAGAATTATTAAGAGAATATCACAAGCAATGCATATAGCGTCTTGCAATGGCACATCAAGCAGCATTACCTACAGGTGCTGATCCCAAGTCTGCCACCTTCTGGACTTGGAACATTTCATCTCCAAAAACCTTCAGCAAAACATAATCATAATTAATTGGCAGGAGAGGGGAGTCAAGGATCTTTTTCTTCAGATAAAAAGTTACAACTAGCAATGTTGATTCTGCCACATAGGAAGTCTGCAAAGGCAACAGAGAAAATTAATTGCTTCCCTTGTTTATGACATTATCTTACAGACCTCTTGCATGTAACTGTTAGCATGGTTTCAATATAACCCCTCCACTAACTCGAAGCCTGTGACTATGAGTAACAGAACACAGTGATTACGTAGCTATTTCAGTGGACAACGGTGCTATATTATCAACTTACACTGACAAGTCAAATCTTTCGCATCAGTCATTTCAGTCATTTCTAAACCATGTCAGCACCATGCTCTTAAGTACATTGCTGTATTTGGCAAAATAAATGTCTAAGGTGCTAATAGTACTATTTTTTTTTTTTTAAAGCAGGTTTAAAGCAGAATTAGGTGCCCTATGCTTAAGATTTACGGAGACATGCATGTTTTTGAAGCATTGTAACACCACATTCATACTACCACTTGTAAAGCACTTCATTTGAGAAAATTAACTTCCTTGAGCTTTTTTTAAGCATTTGAATGTCAAGAGGCATTGATGTACATGCCCAAGTCAGAGCTTGCTTCATTTCACTTTTCCAGAGAAAAGCAAAGCATGCTAGATCAGGTTCTGTCCTCACCTGCACTTCCGCAACTCCCATTGCATGGAGCGGCTGTTTATAAACTACAGTTACATTTCACTGCAGAAATCTCAGATGTTTGTGAAACCAGAGCCACGCGGTGTCCCAAAGCATTAGTTCATACTGTTTGCTTTCTTAATTATTTGTGCTTACATCATCATCTCCACACAGTCTAACTGGATCAGAGAAGTCATTAATTATTATGAAAGCTGTGCTTTTGGAATTAAAACTGCCTCTATCCTATGAATACATTTTTTAATTTAAAAGACTGAATAACAGACAAGTTCTGCTTTTGGTACTAAATATTCAATTTAGATATTCCATGTAGTTCTACATATAGACCCAGACAACCAGAGTCTGGTTTAGGTCATCAATAACAACCTAATAATCTATAGCCTTTCCCTTGTATGTATTTGAACTACAAAGACTTACAAACTGATGGTTTTATCCAAGCAAAGGTTCTTGTCCAAGAACTTAATTCCCTAACAAAATCCTCCCATGGCTGAAAAGCCAGAGGGGTTAACACCACCATCTGGAACAGTACAGGCAATGGAAGATTCATCCTGTAGGAGTAGCTTAGAGCCTCCAGCAAGATGTTTTCCGCACCAAAACCTTATTATCCCAATTTAAAAAAAGAACAACAAACCAAAACCAAACAAACAAAAAAAAAACCCCTTGGAAACATTTTGCTTTCAAAAAAACAAATTACAGTTGAACAACAGCAAAGTAAACGTAAGAGTTACAAGGGTGTTCTTCCATTTCAATCCACTGTTAGGGTCTTTCTGAAGAAAGTAACTTTCAACTTCAGCATGTCTGAAGATGAAATCTTCATTTAGTTTCCTCCCAACTTAACATAATAGATATTCATCTTCATATATTAAAAATATTTTCTAAATATTTACATGAATGAACTCATTAAAACATAAAGCATTATGGCAATTCTAAAATGCTAATTGTTTCATGGTCTTATAAGGATTCACTTCTAGAGAAACTATGTATTTAGAAACTATTTGTATTTCAGAGGCAGGGTGACTCAAGAAACACTAGTAACTAGCATTTCAATCTATGCAGAGGAATATATAGGCATCCAGTTAAAGTAACAATGAAGTAAAGAAGTAGAATCCTAATTAAATCAGCCTACTCTTTCTATGCTTACTAGGAAGAACTTATTACACCCACCAAAGGGAGAAAACTTAGCTTTGCTATTGGCAGAGAAATGGCATTTGTACCACTCAAGCAATTTACTCCTTAAACTTCTCATAACCTGGACTTTAGTCCTGCAAATTTAGGACCAATGCTCTGCTCGGCTACAGTATTCCCCAAAATCTACTAGAAGGTATACCTCTTAACCTGGGAAAATATACAACTGTTTTCCCATTCTCATGAAATATATTACTTTACATCAAAACCAGTTCTGCTGACATAACTGTTTATATGTAAGCTATCATGAGCACACCACTCTCTGCAAACACAGCTACGCCAACTTCGCTTTACTTACACAAGGTGCACGCTCTGAACTCCAGAGAGAAGTTGCACTAGCAAAGGCTTGTACAGGAACTCCCAAGAAGGAAGCTGTCATTAAGGTACACAACTGTATAAGCCAACTTATTTCTCCTGTTCACAGAACTCACCAATATTCTTCTCCCACAGAAACACCTCTAAAGGGGGATCTTAAAAACAACAACAAAGCACAGCATAAAGCAGTCTGGATTCGTGTTTATTGAAGCCAGTAATTAAAGACGTCCTCATTTTGCCAGCACTAGAAAGCAAGATTCCACATGACTGCATACTGCACCTGGTTAAAGCCATACAACTGGACTAAGGTTTGTTTCATACATTTGCAGTCCTAATTGTAAGTTGGAAAAAAAACCAATAAACTTAGTATACAGGACAGTGAACTTTCATTTACAGCATGTATATTGTTAAGTTCATGATGTACAGAGCAGTCACTTTCAACATAGTTAAATTAAATAAAATACGAAGTTCTGTTCAGTTTAAACAGTTTTTTTAAATGCCAATAAAAAAAGTGCAAACTTAAAATCAAGCAGCATAACCACAGCATTTTTATGGAGGGCCAATCTTTAAACTTTTCTGTTTGCTTCAAGTTGAATGCTTTCATCTTTTGTTTTCTTAGTTTAAACATGAACAGTAGATGCAGTCACTATAATGCATATAAATATAGTCATATAATAGTTTAAACAGTCTACCATACAAGTGTATCTGCAAATAAAATGAAGTTTCACTTGAAAATGTAAAGGCTGTTTGCAATTTGGCCTTTGGTTCCAATGCTTGAAGACACCAGAGTAACAACTGTGCAGCTCACCAAAGTTGACAGACTTTGGCAACCACAGGATGCTACGTTACTTACAACTTACTTTCAATAAACTAGGAGCATTCACTTGCAATTAGAAACCGGAAATCTGTTCCTGTTTTGTCAGAAGCATCTTTCTGCAAAGCTGGTAAGTTATCATGCGTTATCAGTTTTGATCAATTTTAGTATATTTAACATTTTTATAGAACTGGAAAGTACTTCAATTTTAAGTTTTAGCGATATTGCTAGAGAAAGTGCTTATCAGGTTAGATGACAAAAAAATGCCGTTTCAGACTGAGGTTTTCAAACTAATATCCCATTACGATCACACACTTTTTCAATTTTCCTGTTGAGTTTTTGATGTTTTCGTCTCCAATCTCAATTCTCAGTGTCAGGAGGACAGTGTGTAATTACTACTTCTGGTGTGGTAACTTGCAACTGGCACCCATTACACCAGGAAGTACATCCACATTACCCATCAGCCATCCGTAGTCTTAGTCTAAATGTTATCTAGACAACTGTACAACTTCAGGTCATACCGTTTATTAAAAAAACATTTAAAAAAAGTATTTTCAACAAAAAACTGGCACAAATAACATATGTTAATGTTTGTCAGAGAGGCAAGTAAATACTCTTAGCTTTCTAGATAATGTTCAGACAGACTTACAAGAACAGCCTCTTGATGTAACATAGGATTTGAAGTTAACATCCAGTACTGTGTTAGTGGTCAATCTAATTCTGTATATTTAAGTAACAATATATATTAGGGAAGTTATATCCAGACATCAGATTTAGTACAACAAGTTCATATCAATAAAAAGTAAACTCTGCATAATTCAAATTGTGGTTTTTCCCTTCAGCGTTAAGAGCACAGAATATGCTTGGTATTTTTAATTTATGGTAGTGTGTACATGTAAAACAAGCATACCGTATATAAAATCAAAGTGCCATTTCAGTAACCATAGCAGTTTTGTTTGTTTTTATAGAATGATGGTTTTATGTGACCATGGACAGAGCTCCGTTAGAGCAACGGGAACAACCACAACCCATCTTTCCAAATGAAATGCTACATTAAAAAAAATACAAAACAAGTTATTATGTTCATCATGTACACATTCATACTTTAGGTTACCTTCAGAATTGGAGTTGGCTGCACCTGCAGCACATGTGGTTGGAACTAGGGCCTTGAAAGTTTTTTTTTAAAAACCTCCATAGGTATAAGGCAGGAATCAATTTTAGCTTGGTAGCTAGTATTTAGTTACAAAAAGTAAGAAAAAAAAATACTGAGTGTTCTGTAGCACATTTCATTATGGGAAAATGATACGTCACCCACCATTCTTCATATTCTAGCCTCTTGGCATAAAAAAAGGCAGAAGCTATCAGAAAACAGGATTTAAAATTAAATACAAATTGCCAAACTACTGACTTTAAAATAAAACCAAACAGTGACTGTTTGTACTACAGTGCACAATAAGTTCAAGCACCTTCTAAAGACACATCACACACAGTGCCAGGCACTTGGATCTAAACAAGTTATAGTTTCTCCCTTTGTCAGCTACACCAGAAAGGGCATCCACACTCTTAGACTTTTTTAAAAACTAAACCGAGATTTATAACAAGAATAAATTCCCATGATGCTTAGTGTTTGGCCTGGAATTCTCCAATGTAAAGTAGTCTTTTTAAAACAGTGATTATTTACCCTATGTGAAACATAGGGTTTAACAACATTGCTCCTCTCCAGTCAATCCAACATTCTAGTTTCTTACTGTCCCAAATCTGTTTCCCCTTTTAGGGCTCCATTCCCTACCTAGGCTTCTTTCACCTAATTAATGCTCTGTTACACCACCACCGCCACCACCTTTCCAAGAATATAATGCATTTGCAAACATACAAGTAGCCAATTCCAGTAACTCTGAAAGAGGATTTCTCTTTCTTGCCTTGTGCAGTCAGTAGTAGTATTTTAATAAGAATTCTCCATTTTGCTTCTCTTGAGTTCTTCACAACAGGAAACGCAGCTGTACCTGCTTACCTCCAAAACCAAAAGAATTGCCCTATATAAACTCTAAATGGTTATCTTATACAGAGGGATTTTATATGCAAACTTCCTGAATGTGCACTTTTTACTGGGACAAGGCAATGATGTAGTAAGCTCATTTCCCCTGCCCCAAGAAAACTGATAGCATCTGCCATAGCAGAAAATTCCTGGTCTTATCAGATCAATATACATAGTTATTTGGTCATTTACATATGCATTTTTTTATGCGCTATCAAGCTTCGTTCTCTGTTGGAGGAGAGCTTGTTGTTACCATAGAGTCTGGCTTGCGAGTCATCCTATCCAATTCCTCTTGAACATTTGTCAAAACTGGTTTTTGTCCTAAAAAGAAAAAGGACAAGATTAAAGCAATCTAATTTCAATGAAATGTTTTAACCAAGGAGTACAAGCATTCATAAAATCACTTTTATATGACAATTAAATATTATTTCATTTCTCATTATTTTGCCACCTACCCAAGAACACAGGGCCTGACACAATGCAAGGTAATATCTGTGTAAAGGCCGATAAATGGTAAGGTTTGATTCACTTTAAAGAGATGAAATGCTGAATTATATGGCAGCATAAGGCCAAAAAATACCCGTGATATGTTTTACATCAACTAACATTTTAAGAACAACCACATTTAGAATTTTCTATAAAAATCAACTGTACACAACTTCATTTAAACCCAGATTTTAACCATAAGTTTTCCAAGGTACGCAGGGCACCTGCTACAAAAATCACATTTGTTTGGTCACACTTATACTTGCTGCCTTTTAATATTGAACAACTAACAGGAAGAACTCTTATGTCTGCAGACAATGTTTCCCTTAAAAAAAGGGGACATGAATTGCATATTCATGTAATATCTCAGAGCAGTCATTTCAAAGGACTTCTTCAATTGGAAACAGACACACTGAAGTATTTAATGGAAAGGCGTATCTTATATTCTTATATTAGACTCAAAACTTTTTAACAATTCTCTACGCGAACCATCAGTTTAATTCTCTCATTCTGAAAATTAGAAACTCACAGACAAATGAATCACTAAAATTGGAACAATGTATTCTAATGCTTAGAGCATACAAGCATTTAATCTTAAAAAGCTATATTTTTAGACAAAAAGTAGATTATATAACCATGTACAGCTTCCTTACATAGCCAAAGAATTTAACAAGCATCTGTTTTCCAGCTCAAATGTGTGTGAAATATTAGGTGGATTTTTTCCAGGGTACATGCTGAAAACATTAAGAAGGAAAGATTTGACTGTTAGAGATTTTAAGTGTTTTTTTCCAAAGTACAAAGACATAACCAAGTTAAAAGGTTACCTTTAATCACTACAAAGGTTTTAGATTTAAGCACTAGTCATAAGCCACAGTACTCAATAGCATCTATTCAAAGCATGAGCATTTAAACAAAATTTAAGAATTAGTACATTAACTGTAATACAACTTACAATACAAAACACTTTACGTGTAGACTAGCGGTACCTTGGAGTTAAACTCTAAACCCTAAAACAATAAAACCCACACAATATTCTTGCTCAAACAAAAGTAGGTCTAAAGAAAAACTGTGGCTTTTTTTATGCTAGATGAACTGGATCCTTAAGCCTCCAAAATAATACCAAGCAGCTGTCTCCTGCAACTACCTCATACTGGACAGGAAAAGCATTGCCAAGCTGTTCAATGATACGTAGGTTTACATACTCCCCCTTACCACCATCATAGGTCAGCATCTTTCAAAAGAAAAGAAATACAAGGAGCTGTTTTTAAGAAAAAAATTTTCCTCGCTATTATGCATTAAATTGATACCTATACAATGATACACATTCTCCTTTCCAGATTAGAGTGAGAGCAGGAAACCCTAATTCTTTATCTATCGCACAGGAATAGAAGGATAAAGGCAACTCTTAGAATTTGCAAGAATCTTCCTGTGAATATAAATTAAATCACTTTTTAAGTCTAGAAATGTGAAGAAAAACAATCCACCACAGAAACTACCAGTTGAAGTTCTTTGAAGTATCATGGTCTACACATGGAAGAAAGATAGTCCAGAAACAGAAAGGCAAGTAAGATGGGTGAGGAATCAGGACAGGAACAGCAGGAAAAATGGACATGACATTGCAGCATCCACCCAGATGAGAGAGTTCTCTCAAGTAAGAGTTAACATAGCAGAAACCAATCAATCAGTTAGGTTGACCAGTATGTTGCAATCCAATGTCTCCCTCATCCTGTGACAAAAACTCAAAATTTCAACCACAGGATATTCATAGCTCCGGGAGAAATGGATGCTCTCTTTAAAGCTAAATATTTTTAGTGTAAACCTTAGTGAATACTTAGGACTCTTTCAACAGTTTAGATTAGACATTTAAAATGCCTATAAAGATCATCTTAGCACGTTTACTCACACAGAAGATGCCGCTGTAAATAAGACTTTCTCCAAGATATTCTCCTCAACTCTTTCACAGAAGAGCCAGTAATCTTTTCTGTTATCACCAGCACCAACTACCTTATAAACTCAACAAGAACTTTTCCAATACCAGCGTGAGGAGCCCTTACCTTCTCAGGAAAGTTTAATCTTATATTGGCTGAATACAAGATGTGAGCACATCAGCTGACAAGGAACAGGCATACTTTCTTGTGAGCAAAAGCCGATTGTTCTGTTCTGAAAGTCAAGGAATGAGCGTGAGCTGCCAACTTGATGCAGCCAAGAAAAGCCAACTGCAATCTTGAGATCACTCAGGAGAAGCACTTCCACCAAAGAAAGAGAACTGCTGTACCAGGCACTACAATGAGATATATCTGGAGCACTGCATACATGTTCAAGATAAGCCAATGATGGGAACTAATGAAGAAGAAACTAGCAGGGAAAACAGAGTTCAACCTCTAACAGAAGACTTGCCTAATTTAGTCTGGCAAAACAAGAAAAGTTAAGAATGGATATATGAGTGCTGCCTCTAGATGTTTCATGAGAGAAAATCTATTTAAATTAGAAGCTAATGCTGACACGGGGCGGGGGGGAAGGTACACACAGCCATTTGTTATCTTTGAAAACTCCTGAAAGGCACATGATGTTCTAGAAGAGTAAAAGAGGAAAGAGTAAAGCTCATTACAGACTAGTTAGTTTTTACTCTAGTATTTTTTCCAGAAATGGCAATTATATTTTAGATGCTTAAAAACAGCCTACCAGCACAACAATCAACACGGATCTGTTACCAACAAGTTGTGTCAAGCCAACCACATTTCTTTCTACGATAGGATAACAGGTCCTGTGGAGAAGGGAGAAGTGGTCGATATCACATCTCACATAACCTTCATATAAATAAACTAGAAAAAAAACCCAGTCTTGATATTTCAGAAAAATGAATGCATTGTAATTCATAAAGTTGCTCATTAGTTATCCATAGTACTAGTCAGTATTTTTATACAGCAATCTGCCCTGTCCAACCGTTGAAGGTATCAGATATGTAGACAAGCATGTTTGAAGGGACTACAAAGGATTTTGAATGACAGGATTGCAGGTTAAAAGTTATTTATACAAATTATCAAAGTGGTGCATAATAATAGAATGGAAAACAACGATAAATCAAAATCAGGACTTTTGGAAACACGAAGGTAATTTGATACAGACTAGAAAACCTCCAGCTAGGAGGCAGAAATTGTATTAAACTGGCTGTACTGTTATAAGAAATCCTGAGCAGTATCATACAGATGAAAAAAACCTGGCATCACACAGAGACATCTAAACAGAAGCACAATACATAACACACATTAAGTAACCCCTACTTAGGGCAGACAAAGCCTTGTCTGAAGTACTGCATTCATTTCTGAGCACCAAAAGAAACAGGTCATCTGAGCAGACAGTCCAAAGGAGAACAGTAAGAATTATCAGAGCCACAAAAAACATGTGCTGTGAGGAAAGGCTGACAGAAGTGCATTTTTGTAGTCCAGACAAAAGTCACAGGCAAAAGGGTAATAGCTTTCAAATATGCAAAAGATCACTGCAAAGACAAAGGGGCTACACTGATCTCTGTCTCCACTCGAACAAGACAAATAGTACTGGGATTAAGAAATACTGACTGTACATGAGAAAAAATAACTGAGAAATTAAGTACTGGAATAGGCTTCCTGGAGAGATTACATTACATCTTTTATTTCAGAGTTTGTTTGCTTTTTAACGACTAGCTAGGAACTCCCCGGCTGATTCTGCTTTAGATAAAGAGCATGGATGAAATAATCCCTAAAATTTATTTCTAGTCTTATTCCTATAAAACCAGTTAATTTGACATTGTGGTCAGTAATAGCATAATGCTGCACTTGTTGAAGCAGGGCGCACCTTTCAGTGTTTAACTGAAGAGGGCATTCTGGATCAAGAAAGAATTAATTGGTTTACAACACCAAGTTTTGTATAGGTACCATGTACTCTAATGGGTTTCTTTTATTTCCACCTAAACTAGCGCTATTACTTAATCAGCAAATATCTCATACAATGCAGTCACAGGCACAAACACAGAACAAATCCATCTGATCAATGCTATCAGTTGTGTTGGATCACAATACAATACTAACTTAATGAGAAAGTAGCTTGAAGATGTCATAAGAAGCAATTCATTTAAACTTTAACTCTGGACAGGTTTCAATAGTTTTACTGGAAACTACAGCCCAAACCCAATAAACTGCATTTTCCTTCAAGCAACACTTAAGTGTCAAGAAAGGAAGGAATTCTAAAATAAAATTTAAAAATCAGCACTTTCTGAACACAATCAAGACTCAAATGTTATTTGTATCCCAGCAGTGTAACTTCACTTGAAGAATCAAGTTATAACAAACTAAACAGAAGTCCTGGAGTTGTGAAGTTGCAGCAGGTTAGTTCTGTTTTAAAGACTGCACATTTTGGCACTCTGATCTGTCAAGGTCTGTCACTTTACTGACCAGTTTAAAAGATACATGCAGTTAGACCAACGTGGGCCAAATAAGATATTAACAGTATGCAAAACCGCCTGCAATAACAAGTCCAATACCTGATTTCTTTGCTGTACTTTGCACTGCTCCAGCACCAGGACTCCCAGGAGAACCAGTCTTTTTGCTCAAGAGACTATTAAAGAAACTAGCCAAGACGCCTTCACTTGCAGCATTATCTAAATAAAAAACAAATATGTATACATATATATATCTCACAGAATAGTTATTGCTGGTAAATGATAGAACTTATTTTTTTAACACACATACATAACTCTCTTACCAATCAAGAAATTAAACCTCGAATATGAGCCTTTCCTTGCTCAATTTAAAGACACCAGCCTTTTGCGTTCTTTGGCAGTCAGAGATGACTGAAAACATATTACTGCTCTTCTGGAATGGGGGGGGGGTGTCACAAAATTTTAATCTAAATATTTGTATGCTTTTTTTTTTTTCAAAATGTAGAAGCCAAGAAACAAAGTATTAAGTATGGACATGCAATTCAAAGATTTAGAGTCCATTAACAAACGATACAGACATTTTAGTGAAGTCTTTCATGCCACACTACTTTTTAGAAATCAGAACTTGGGTATACAGCAATGAGACATGATCCAGAACTGCATTGAGTATTTTATCCACTGTAAGTGAGGCATGGCACCACAGTGAATAACTAAAAACAATACTGGCCCTACTAACTTTCTCAATGCACAGAGGAAAGAAACTGCTCAACAACATGGAGCTCCATCTTAGGGCTGAGGGAAGGGAAAGGGTACAACTTCCAAGTTACTTCCCATACTATGGAAAATGACAGGCTTTAGTAAAAGAACAGGTTTCATTGTGGATTCCAGAATAAGTGACATGAAGTATAAAACTGCGTGTAGTTTAAAGCAGTCCCCGCTCTAATAATCCAACTGATGCATAATAAATGTGTTTAGGCAATTTAAGGAAATATTGCTAAGCAGTCAGAGTTTGAATACATTAACAGAACTCTACTTCAAGTCATTTGAATGACTCAAAAAAAAAAAAAGAAAAAAGAAAATTGAACCTGAAGCTGTGTCATAAATTCACTGCTATTATTAAACTAACTATATCATCAGAGAATAAATTCCAAAATCTTTCTACAAAAGAGGTTTTGGGTTTTTTCTTTAGGGAAATAACACATGAGAAAAAAAGTAAAATGCTTATTCATACTTTTAATATTTGGATCTGGTTTCTTAACTGATGTTATTGGTGAGGCACTGGGTACATTGGCGGGACCAGCTCTGCCTTGAGTTCTTGGGGAACCTGCAGGGCCTCTTGCAGGAGATTCCTTAAAAAAGAAAAAGTCCAAACCAGACAAATCAGAGAAGAACTCAAATGGATTAGTTATATAAAGCAAATGTAATATTACATACAAATTACTTTTTAAACCTTTATATTAGCACTGTAGTGTATGCACACTGGGGAAAAAAACTCAACCAAACAAAACACCACCAGTTATTTTGGACATGTGCCTCCACTAAAAGAAAGGATGAATCACTGTAGGAAATTTTCAGTTCAATAATCATCAGATATTTCTATGTTTCCACAGTGAATTAGAATGAAGTCACTTATAAGCAACATTTTAAAATATTGGGTTGTTGGTTTGTTTGTTTGGTTGGTTTTTTTCTTAATTTACTTCCTGCAGTTTGGGAAGACAATGTATTTTGCACTTGCAAAATGAACCTCTACAGGTTACAATCATTCCCTCTTCCCTAGAAGGAAACAAAACACCTCCTACTCTTTTCTTGGATCTACTTACTGATGCTCTTGTAGGCGTTGCTGGCTGTTTGGCAAGGAATGACTGCAAAAACAGCATATTAAAGATATTAAATATATTTCAGAAAATATAAAGGAATAAGATACAGTGAAGCTGACTAACCATTAATTTATTTGATAATTTTTTTCCTCCTATATACAGGCTTCCTCTTTGATATTCATATAGTTCCAGACTTTACCACTAGAGGACAGAGTTAAAACAAGTAAATAAGCTTCAGTCCTTTGTTTTACACAGCTGTTCCAGAACTATAAGCCAGAACCATAGACACTCAAGTCTGTAACCTCTATGGTATTTATAATCAACTACACTGGAAAATATTATCAGTTTTTTTTAAACAATAGAGCAGTAAAGAAAACAAAAAGATACGGCATAGTCAAATTTGACACCTTAGAAGTCTTTCAAGCCTCCTGCTATAAGAAAACCGCAATGCTAAGATGTTATGTTTAAAAGTATTTATATTTTACCAATCAGTACATCTATGTTGTGAAATTTCAAATTATCTTCTTGCTCTTCTCCTTTGAAAAGTAAATTATTTCTGTTCTCTCAGCTCTGTTTCAACTGGCCAAGTGGCAATATTTTCTACTTGTATTTGTTAAAATAAAGACTTATTTCACAATTACGTCTGAATTTGCAAAGCTGAAAAGTGGCTATCTAGTGATTTAAATGAGGAATGAAAGACTGAAGGCAATAACAACAAAGAGCATAGAGTGAGATCTTATTTAGTAAGGACTTATTTTCATTCTTACCTGCTGCTTCATAAGAAATACTTGTTCATCTTCTGCTGCCAGCTCTTTATCATGGACTAACTGTTGAACAAAATATTTTGTTATTAGAAGTAAAAACTAAATTTACTCTAACTGGTTTTTTATGTCTTGGTGACCAAAATGGAAGGAAAAGAGGCAAATGTTTAATACTACTCTTTACTTTAAAAAAATCAAACACCGAACTTCTTTCACATTTAAGAGAGAAGTAACATTAAAGAAGTTGTCATTAAAAACAAATATTGTAATTGAATGGAGTAGACTAGCATTGATGCCAGCCTGTGGGCATTGTCCTAGAAAGATGAGTACTTGGTAAGTAGCCACATTCTCTTTTAAAATTTAGGTATCTCTTCAAAGACCTGAGATTAACTTACTCCGTAAGACCCCACACTCAACCCCTCAGCCCCCAAAAAGCATTACGACTGACTCTTACCAGTCGTGACAGCGCTATTAGGCAATGATTATTTCCTGTAGGTGCCATGAGTTACAAACAACAGGATTAAACCTTTCCCTTACATGAAAGCTCCAAATAGCTTTTCCCTATTCCAAATACTGGGGCTTGAGCTAGAAATTTTAAGCATGTAGGAAGGTTGTAAAAGCTTTCCAATACAGACCAGAATAAAACTTCATTTACAATGTCCCTTATCATCCATTTTACACATATCCTTTTCCTGCATGCCTGTACTCACAAAATTAGCAATATACGGAATTTATACGGATTATTTACTGCTCTTGCTTCACATTAAGAAATATGTCTTTACATGGTAACCTCAATGCCATGTGTGTATATATGTAAATTGTTGAAGCCCTACAACAGTATTCTCCATTTTTAAAGCGGTTTTGCCCCACGCATGCAAAAAGGTTCATGTGAAATGGTTCTTTCTGGACTGCCTTTCATTCACTAAATTGAATGATTTTTGTGTTTGCTTGCAGTATTTTAAACAACTGGAAAATTAAAGCCTGATGTTTCACACATTTGGATACAAAAAAATTACATTTAGATTTGGAGTTCCTCAATATCAATAGCTATTAGTAGCCATTCAAGCAAACTGCATTTATTTGTCGGGGGGCAGGGAAGAGTTTACCCCTTTTTACCTTTCTTACAGGAGGTTTTACAATGAAGTCCTCATATGCATCTTCTGGTTTCACTGTTGTGAAGTTTTCGTGTAAAATGGCAATTTTCTTTTCATTGTCCCAACCGGCAGGTCTATAAAAAGAAGGAAAGCTTTGCCTTTTCAGTCACAAAATGCACTTCTGCAGAGACCATTTATTTACTGCCCTCTACCTGAATAAGGCAATTTTATTACAGGTCAGTCCTAATTCTCAGCTAAATTCCAAAGATACTAAAAAGCTGGAATACTATACTCTGAGTCAAGTAACCCAAGTAATACAGACTAAGTTGTTTTTTTAATTCAGGATTTCAGAAGACTCACATACTAAGCTTTTGAATGACACAAACCATTCAAGTTATTTTTATATGTATCTTATATGAACTGCCATGCTTAACAGAAAATAACCTGAAACCATGCTGCTTATACAATTGACTTACATAAAAACTGCATCCTTTTCTACCACTAAGGCAGGTGTGGTAAACTGAAAACCATATGTTTTATGTACAATGTACTTATACAACAGATCAAGGTTCTTTTCCTCCTTAACTGACGTATAAATCAAGGCAGCCCCATCTGATTAGTTGTTTAAGGAAAATTATGTAAGATACAGTTTTTAAATTATAGTAAGAATTTCAAAACAGGAGCTAATGGACACATATCTACTAGACCTAATTCTGAGAAGTAGTTCAAGGCAAAAGCCATTTAGCATTCAGGGAGAGGAAGGGGGTATAACAGGAGAAGATTCATGGTACTTTTCTTTGACATATACAGAAGTTACCTACGCTCACGGACACTTAGCTCTGAAAAAGTCAAAAACTTAAAGAGACAGCAGAGATCTCAAGTTTACAATCACAGTATCTGAAGGGAAAACCAAGAATCATCACCTCACAAAACGCAAGACAAATCCTCTGTAAAGGAACAGAAGCTCTAAATCCCATACACAATTTAAAAACTATAAAAAGTTTTATACATCTCAACATTTTCAAAACAACAAATGCTACATAATAAATAACTAAATACCAAGCAGTCTCGAAGTGCAATTTCTCAGATTAACTTTATGTGCAATTCAACACTAAAATGTATTTTCTTGCTTCCAGATTACAGCAAATGTCTTCAGCGCAGGAAAGGATACACTGTAAGCAGAATCTACGAATGTGTGACTGAATGAAGTCGAAGTGTTCTTCTCTGTAATCATGCTCCTTCTCTAGTACACTCACTGCATCGCACTGGAAGAAAGGTAGAAAAACAAAACCAGAAAGACACAGTCATTTAACCCCAACATCTTCCTTAATATTACATACACATCACGTTTACCTTGAGCCTTTGGTTTCAAAATACCATCAAAAGATAAAGTACTTAACATATGATTGATAGGGTTATTACCCTTCTGCAAAATTAAGAATTTCCACTGATGGCAGAAGCTTACTTTTAAAATAAATCCCTTTACTATTAATCCAGAATTCATTTTGCATGTCTGTATAAAGCATGCCTTCTTAAAGAAAAATAATTAAACTTTTCCACAGTAGCAAACAGAACTAGAAACTCACTTTTGTACAAACTACCAGCACTGGAATACCGAGGTTGTGAGTCAGCACGTTTTCTCCAAGTGGCAACGAAACATGTTCATCCTCTTGGCCAGAAGAAGGACCTCTTCTCTGCGGTGATCCTTGGTAGCCTTCCTCAGGTTCTACATACTCTTGAAACTCCTTTATAACTGTTGAAAGAGAGATCTTCTTAAAGTGTAACAAAGGAACTAGTTCTTCTTTTTAAACCACAATTAATCTATGACTAACTAGAAATTTCAACTTTTTTTTTCCTTTTATAATGAGGCACTACATGAGACAGAACACAAGCTTAAACCTTGCTATCCCTTCAAACACAACAATTCTCCTCCACCAAAATTCACAGCAAGCTAAATCAATTGCTTATTTCTAATGGCTCCAAACGGCACAACTAGCTACAAGAGCTATAGTATGCACAAATGCACATTCCTCAACTCGATGCGTTTCATTGCAGTGGAGTTGACAACAGAAGATGTAAATGTAGTTTAGCATCATAGCCTATACTCGCTGCAATTTGTACCAAGTTTTGGAAGAAAGCATGGTGAAAACATAAATGGACACAGAAAACACCAAGCTGAAACAGCCACTCTTTCTTATAAACCATTACTCAATTTAGGTTTCTATTACTCTACATTTCTGTTGCAGCAGTTCAATGCTAGAAGTATAAAAAAAAATACACTGCAGAAATACAGACTCAAGGACTTCTAAATGTTATGTGAAGAGACTCAGTTATATTCTGGAAAAGTACAATGGAGTCCAGAGGAAACTAGATGCTTTCTATGTTTTCAATGTTTTAATTTTATGGCAACTATGAGTGTTCCAATAATACTGAACACTATCAAATACTGAAGTGCCTAAGAAACAGTATTAACACCATTTTGGAAGCCCACTGTGACCCCACACATACTTTATCAAAACTGGGCTGCAACTTACAGCTTTTATGTCTTTTTTCAGGGTGAAAGCCACAGACCAGATAAATCTGCCTACTGGAAGTGTCTGCTCCCAGGCACAGCAGTTCCCAGAGGCCCAGGGCTCTCCCTCACATGACAATCCCACCTGAAGCCTCCTCCTCACTCAGCCACGAGGAGCCCTCCCTCAGGAAAGAGGCAAGCAAAGCTCCACCATTTGCTCCCATGAAGGCTTCTTTACTTTAGAAACAGTGGGAGCAGGCTGACTGTACATATAGTAAGGAAAACTCTTCAAAAAAAACTCCCAATCTCCAGCACAGTCACGAAGAGAGTGTTGTTCACTACATCCACCCCTGTGACAGGGAAGGAACTCCATCTGTACTCCAGGCCATCTGATAATTCTGAGGTTTAGGAAGTGGTAAAGCTTCGGAAAAGTTCGTAACACAAATCTGGCAAAAGAAAGTCACTGTACCTTTTCAAAATAGGAACCATTCCTGCAATAGAATGGGTATGTGGAAGGAAGAATATCTCAGAAAAACACTTCTGTTCAAACCTGCATAATCTTCAATTTTTATTTGAAATATAAAAATCTGTGATTCTTGTGGAAAACAAGAGAGCTCTAGTCCAGAGAAAAGCTTAAAAAAACCACATTAAATCAGACCGTAAGAGTTCCAATCACCAGTTCAAAATATCCCAAGGTCCAAGGAAATAAAAAAACAATTCAAATGCAGTTGCCTTTAAACTTGGGCAGGCAGTGCCTTCTGGTGGAGAGGAAACAACAATGCTTTTGAAGAGATGCTTTCCTCTAGTACTGTTTCATATTCAGCAACTGGAAATCAAAATTCCATTATACATTCTGTACATTAAATATGTTTACTATCTCACAGAAAGCAAATTAATTCCAGAGCATTTAACTAGAAAGGGGTTTAAAAAAAGTACTTATTTTATTACTCAAGACTCTTCCTAGCTCAGGATAGAAAAAAAAACACCAAACTATTGAAGACAAGTGTATTACAGCAGTTAAAAGAATACCATTTACACCCACTACAATGATTCACATAAGGCTCTCTGACTTAATCAAATGTAAAAGAATATTTGACAATACTGCTCTCAATTTACTACAGCATTATAATCAGACAATATGAGTTTCCTAAGTTTTGTTCACCTCAAAGCAGAAAAGTCTTTTGTTTACTGAGATATCTATTAGTATAACCCCCCTCAAATTTGGGAAAGAAAAGCTGCTCTTGAAAACAGCAAGACTCTGACAACACAATACTAACTATTATTCAAGACACCCCAAGAATTTTACTGATATAAACAATAGCAAATGCAACATAGAACCTTCAGAAATATGATGACGCAGCCTCATAAGTTTCTGCTGAATGGGAATGAAGACCATAATCCTAGAGAGCAAAGATTCCCAACTCTTCCCTCTCCCCAAGAGTAAGCAGTACCAAACACCATGCATCACAGAGCAGTGATCAACAAGGCTGTATCTCACTCTGGTTGATCCATGCATGGAGGGAGAAAAAGCTTCACTGTGGAGAAGAACTGTTGTTGTAGATTGTTAGTAATGCATATGGTCTGGCATTAATCCCTGACTAAAGACTGAGAAATGCTACAGAATACACTTGGCTTTACTTAACAAGGTCTGTTGAACAACTAACTACTAGAGTTAAAAGAAGGTAAAAAAGCTATACTAAAAATCTCTAACTACTGTATCCTGAATGCAGATACACTTGTTATTGAATTAAAGATCACTGTTAGTGATAGGCTCTTAAATACTTTTTAAAGACTGCCATTCAACCCCCATTCTCATTCAAAATTTAGTCTTGTTAAATCCAAAGTAAACCTGTATCACAAAGGCTGTCAGACTGCATCTTAGGAACAAGCTGCATTCTAAGCAGCTAATAAAGAAGCTCACTTCAACATAGCTATTTAGTACTTTTTCTTACCTCCCAAATCTATTTCTCACTTGATCTCCACTCTAAAACTTTTAATGGGCATAAAGTTCATCATACACCCAAATAGCTTGCATACATCTTTTTTCTTCCTTTTTTCTAGCAAGCTATGAATATTTTCTCCACATAATTCATATCAAGGAATCACACTCTATATGATATGGGAAATAACTCTTCAAGGAGAGGAAAATGACTGTGGTTTAAATTTTTTTGAACAGGAAATACACATAAGAGGATGCACATCAAATAGGAAGCCAGAAAAACAACTGTTCATCTGACAAATCAGTAATATTCTGAGTAAGGTCAGGTACTATTACACGTGAAAAATTATCACCAGATGATAACATGCCATAAAAACCACACCTCTGCTACAGTGTGTGAATTTATCTAGCAAACTTGTGACTTTTCTAGGTGAAAAGCCTTTTTAGAATTTCGCATTTAACACAGCAAACTAATGCAAGTTTCCAGCTAACTGGGTTTTTTTCTTCTGTTACTGTTTATTTACACAAGCTACGGAAAGGTAACTATAACAAGAACAGAGGTATCATTCATGTCACGGGAGCAATTGACTCGAAGGACCACCAAGAAAGCAATCCACAATTGCTCTTAGGTTTGATTGTTCTAGTAACAATAAAATCCTCAGACTTGTGGGACTGTTTAATTACAATATGGAAATGGCAGACAAACACTACAACTTACTTAACTAGATAGATCACAAAAGCACTGAACAGCAGAACAAGAAAAATGCAGAAAAAATTTCTGAGACAATCATTCTGTATTTACACTTCAGTAAGTTTCACAATCAGTTCATACAGCTTTTAGCTTTTTTGCACACTATATTTAGCGATCATAAATTTTAGTCTTGTGAAAAGAATTCCTAGACAAAAGATATCTGGGCAAAGTGAGTTTCTTTAATCTTTTACCCTGAGAATTCTTTCAGCTGTATGTCAGAAAAAAAGAAAAAGGCAGAGAACCTGAAACTAATTCAGCTTGAACAGGACACTACTTAATTTTCAGAAAAGTATGTTATTGTGTTTCAAGTCTTTCGCTTCAAATGCTCCAGAGGATATTAATGCAATAGCCATTTTACCAGTATACTTCCTTTCTGCATTTCCTGATTCTCAATAGTCTTCTCTACTTTGCTGCCATAAACAAGGAGTCAAAATTTAGATCTTCCCTGAAATAATTATTCAAATATGTATTATTTAAACAACAGTTTATCATAATTGAGCCTGAATTCAATTAAAATATTTGACATTATTTATCTGAATTCACATTAGCCAAGCAAGGAATTTCCTGAACAGCTCAGTGGTAGGTGTGAGGGCAGACAAACAATACTCTTGGTATACTTTCAATAATCCATTTCTTTAAAGGCAGCCTGTTGCTTCCGTATGTGTGTCCTGCCTCCCATTCTGGAAGCTCTTCAAGACAAAAGGAAAGCTTCTCATATACCAGATGGAGCCCAGCGTCATCCACCCATTAAAGCCAAGAGTCAGTATCTCAAATAGCAAACACAAGACAAAAGGTTGGTGAAGAAAGGCCACCAAAACCTTGAAAGCAAAGACAAGCACTCCAAAGTTCAATTCCATTGAGAATGGTGAGCTAACAAAAGCATTTCTGGAAACCGGTAATAAGATCCTAGTAATGGAGAAAGAACAACCTAGCAGCACTTTAAACGGATACTAACAGGATAATACTAGAAAATGTCTCCCCAGGGCCAACAAGAACTACTGGATACTGATACTGAGTATAATAGCTGGGGAAAGCAGCATTGGACGTTCAGCTTGCTCCTGGCTTGCATCTAAAAGCAAGCATAAGGGAATTTGGTTTTACAAGCTGAAGTCAAGAAACATACACATCCATGTGGCATTATGCTGCAGGAGGGCTTTACTGGAATGTATTAAGCACATCTCTTCATGCTGCACCCTGTTTCTATGTTTTGACTGCCTGCTTTGCATGTGTGTTTTATTATCCCATTATTTTCAGATCTGGGCTATTGCAACATAGTGGTTCTCCATATTCTAAGTGGCAGCTTATCTTGGGAAGCACACGCAGGATTTTACTATGGAAAACTGCTGATGCAGCTTTATTGATGGACTGCAGTCACAGGGCATTCTCCAGGCACATGTGCTCTATATTGTCTAAGCATTTACACTAATACAGCCACAGCTATAATAGGAATTTCTTTCAGCATGATTTGCTGTTAAGAAAATTACAAGCTATGGTGGCCAAAGTTTTGAGCACAGATCTGGCCTTAGGGACAGTTTGTAAGATCTCAAAAGACAAGTGTCTGGGAAGACATGAGAGTCCTACAAAGTGACTAAGAAAAGGAGAAAGATGGAAGTTTGGGAGTGGAGACATTAAGGCCCCTGTTTTACCTGCGTGCTGATATTGGACCGAAGTTCACCGCTCAGCCATAGGATGGCAGCAGAGTCCCACAAGCATGTGAATTGGGCAGCTCTCAAATTTTCCTTTTCCCTCGACTCTATTAAAGCGCAAGAGAAACTAGGAATTTCTATGATACCGTAATTTAGGAATCTCTAAGACAATGCTGTTGGAATGTGTTCCAAGTTCCCCAAACACGGTGTTAAAGCTTTGCCATAGCTGTAACTGGCTCCTCCACATAGTACACTCTTAAGTGAAGGCTGAAAACACTTCTCTTTTCAGAAGTAAAATTTAAAAGTGTACAAACTCCACATTTATTTGGATTGCCACAAAATTTGGCTCAGAAAAGTGCAAATCGGGTTAGCTGCTGTATTTTTAGGCTGGAACTGCCTTTCATCTACCATTCCCAAAAAATCTCATACATAAAGAACGTGTTTTCCCTCAAAAATTGTCAGACTTTAAGTTTTTTTTTAATATGACCTGGTAATCAAACCCAGGTGGTTTCAATCATTAAGTTTAAGCTCTAGCTAGTATGCTGTAGGCACAAGCCTTTTGGGAAAGTAATATTAACATTCAGAAAGGAGATCAGTGATACAAATACATCTGAATGCTCACATGCCAAACAGATTACAGTGCTCCCTAAAGCAAATTTAAGGAAGCTACTAGACAGTGTTTGCAAGGTTTAAACACTCCAGTACAGCTAGCCACCAGCCCTGAACAAAAGCAGCAACCAGCAAGGATCAGTCTGAATCTATACTTCAGCTGAAAAGAAATTTATTTTGGAGTAATTCAATATGAAAGCAGAAAAAACTCTCAAGAAACATTCACAACTATTTTAAGAAAGAAAAAAAGCTGCAGGAAACAATACTGCAGCAATGACTGCTTGCCAGTGCCAGATTCTTTCCTGCCACTGATATGCCAGGAAAGAAAGTTCATTTATACAACATTCCTAAAGTCACACAGTAGGAATGGCTGCAGTGAGAGACAATTAGATGTACCAGCATCACAGTCTGAACCTCATCAGAAACAAGGGCAAAGAGACGTACTGGAACACAAACACGGTATGGGAATGGGACCTGTCTTAGATACCACAGGAAAGCAGACAGCTCACTTTGTTACTGAATTTTGTTACTATTTTTAAAATTGCAATTCTGTATGAAGTTAGTTTTTTAAAAACTGGTCTGTTTAAAAATCAAATTATCAAAATCTCATTATTGCAAGGGATTTAGACCATTAATTCACCTGACATTTTGTTAGCACAGCGAAACTGGAAGAGTTGTTTCAAAGCCTATTTGAAATAGAGTTGTAATCACAACTTCAAAGAAATTCTTATCCAACCCATTCTCAAAACATGAATCTGAAGAAATTTATCATTACAAAAGAAAGTTGCAAGAGCTAGTAAAGAAAAATAAAAAAAAAAAACCCAAAAAACAAACCCACCAAATAAAAAACCCCCAAAGGACAAGAATGCATGGATGCACAAAGACTTACACTTCTGTTCCATGTCTCTCATCTCTTCTGGAGGAATTTTCATCTTATCAATATGTTCTTGCAAGACACTGGCCCATTTCTGTAAAGATTCCATAACAGTCCAAGGTCTAGACATGTCTGCAACAAAGACTACAATGGTGTCTTGCAGGGATTCTGCAGAAACTGCAAACTTCAATAGCCCTTTATGGTATAAGTCTCCATCCAGAATCCAAACGTTACAGCGAGTATGATCTGAAAGGAAGAGGTACAGTTGTAACTCAACAGATGCCAGCTTTTTGCTTTGCTAGTTTATGAGTAAACAGATGAGTACATTAGTGTTAAATGAAAGACCAAAGCCCAGCTACCAGCAGATCTTGCCTGTTTATTTTTAACACAGGTGCATGTCTAAATGCCTACATTACTCGGTAGATACTTTTATTTAACAGGATTTTTTTCTTGGTTCAGAATCTTATAATTTAAAAAAATAATTTCTATTCTTTGGCTTTTATTAATGACAGATGACACAACAATTTTTAGATACTGCACAGCATTCCTAAATTTAAAATATGTATATTCCAAGTAAAACCAGAATACATGTGACACATGTAACTCCAAGTTCAAAAAGGGGTAGTTACAGCCAAGTCCATCAGGGAAGCCTTAGGTGTCCCTCAGACACATAAGCTGGTTTAACATACTAAAGACATGTCACAACACAAATAAGCTGCAAACAAGATACAAGCAATAAGCAGCTTAGGTTTCTAGCACAGGAGTAGGAGGAGCAAACACAGGATAAACTTACAACCTAACAAAGTTGTGCTACCTGCTCTTAATTCATACTGACATTGGCTCCTACTTTCAGGTTCCTTACAGAATGAGTACTGGACAAAAGATCTGGTACTTTAGGTTTTGTGTTTCTGCCTCCCAGTGTTTTGATAGTGACTGGACATTTTTTGTGGAAATTCAAAGCAGGGGAGGGAGAGTAGGTGGGTGTGGTGGGAAAAATCAGCTGGGACAGACAGCTGACATGAGAAGTTTTACCCCAAACATGAACTTTGGCAAGAATAGAAGAAACTGAAAACAGAGCATCATCCAGGAATGATGTTTCAGATACTCCAAACAACCGTTTCTGTCCAAATTAAAAAAAAAAAAAAAAAAGAAAATAACATTACATTATCCTCAAAACTTCCTTCTCAAAAGGAACAACGTAATTTGTTTCTACCTTCTAGACTCTTCCAAGTACCTCTTCCAAAGTATTCCCTGTTCTACTACAGCTGTCCAGAGGGAACAGTGGGTCTCCTAGGTATTACATGCAAGATACATGAACTCTGAAATACACGGATCAGCAAACCAATCACTGTAGAGCCCAGATTTTCAAGACAGCTACTAAGCTTCATAATTACTCTGCCTCACTGTATTTCCTTGCCTTGTGCTCTGCATCTTTTAACTTCACAAAATAAATCCAGTTGCTGTGGCTATCATAACTTTAAGAAGGAATCCAACAGGATAAAAAACACTGGCTCTAGAAAAAGGCAGAAACTTGACTAAGGAAATTGGAAGGAGAAAAGAGTACAGAGATACACATACTGCCCTTCTAATCAGGTCTTGGATAAAATTACTGAACAGCCAAGTTACAGACAGATTACATCAAGATGCTATACGTGGGCAGTCTTCATTTAGCATTTGTTATGCTCCTACTTAAGTACTGTTAGGCTGTCATAAGACATTGAAACATCAGTCATCACACAAATAGGTCAACAGTTATGCTTTTAATTTAAAGATCTTCTTACTTCCAACTGTGCATCTCGGATCTATCCTTTGCAGTAAACAGGGTAACCGTTGTGTATCTACAAAAGGCACCTTTGCATATTCATCATTTCCCCCCTTCCCCCTCCACCCCTTCAGGAAACAGTCTCACTGATATCATGCAGGATTCTCACAGCACTGGATGTACAAACCTAAAGCTACCGGAAGACCTCTAAGGACAGAGAGGCAGTCTGGCAAAAGTTTGGAAAAACAGAAAGGAAGCCAGGACATAATGTGAACACATTTACACGTTTGCTATTGTGCAATAGTAAATGAAACACCAGTGCAGGACTCTGTTAGCCTCTGCATTCCACAAGCATGCTCTGTGTATTCCCAAAAGCAGAAATCAACCAGCGAATAAAAACTCTGTGAGCTTTCTATGAGTGCAAGGTTATTAACAGACATTAACTATGTCTATGCACAACTGTCTCCTTGAAACAAATATGAAAGTTTTAAAAACCTAACCTAAGTCTACCTATAGTCTATGGAAGTTTACAGCTCTCATCAGCACTTCAATAGTTTCTCCTGTAGTGAGTGCTTTGACCACAGAAAAGACTTTCACACCTTAGCAAGTAACAGAAATAAATATCCTAATTCACTGCTTCTAAGCCACTTCTTTAAGCCAGTATCTAAAAGTTACAAAAGTTTTGTTTGCTAAACACCTTTGTCCCACTTAAGGATTTAGTTTCTGCTTAACATCTAGGATACAGACTGGAACTAGAATAGAGGTGGAACTAGAATGCAGTTGGAACTATCACTCAAATGAAATCAATCTACTAGCAAGACTGGATGCCTAGCACTCACATCAAGGCATACTTTTTTTTTTAAAAAAGGTAACATTGTATGAAAATCAAAGGTTTTCCTCCTTTCTTACAATAAAGATATATGGCTTGTGATTTACATTGGCTACAAACACAAACCACTTAAAAATACAGTACTGGTTGTTCACAATTTGGCAAGGACTTGATGGCAAATTCAACTTTGTCAGCACCACATCAAGCTCCTAGTTAGTCATATGATGTGAATGTTAACTGGACCTTTCATAGTGGGTATGACATGAGATGCCAAAACAGAGCAAACAATTACCAGATCCTGTTGGAAAAGCAGGTGCTACTTATTAAGGACTATTAAAATAGCTGCTAAAACTACGTTTCTAAATCCTGTCAATATTTCATTACCCCTTTAGCCATGAAAAAGATTTTCCAGCTTTGATGAATTTTACTGCAGATGGCTGATTCTGTGAACTGCAACTACATCTCCTGCATTTATTCAGAAGATATCAGTGGTAATGAGATATCCCTTGTCCAAGCTCTGAAGAGAAGCAAAACAGGGAAAAATAATTTTCAAGAGAACTACTTTAAAGATGTTGACAAAAAAAAAAAAAATTCCCATTAGAAACCAGTGTACCAGCAGCACTTGGCTCAATGTGGAACAACCAGTCCAACTGGAATATGTTTATGATATGACTGAGGCCAGTCCAAACCTGAGGCAAAAAACCAAGACTACTTGATTTTGTTACAAGCAAGAATGCAACGGCAGAATGGCTCTAATTCATTGGCATATTTGGCATAGACAGAACAACTGTATTGCATTTGTAATCTGAGGCAGTTCAACTGCAAGTTCTCTACAGTGTTTATAATTGCCAGCTAACCCATAGAGTACTGCTGCAAAACCAGTTTATGTAGTTTGTCTCATCGTCTTGCTGTATGTCCTCACATTAACTCTGCCCCATCACTGCAAGAGACTCTGAAAGCTACTCTAGAAATACATATCCTTTAACAAAGTTACGCAGAGACTCTCTTCTACCTCCTACAAATTAAGATTCTCAGCTCTCAAAACCAGACTAACTAGCATAGACACAAAACATCTGCTCATCACAAAGCAAAAAATTAAAACCGGCCATGCTCCCTGAGAAATTCCACTAACAGAGGACTCGAGGGTCTGAGCTCCAAGGTCATTTAATACTTGGGAGTTACCTTTACAGCTGGTGCTGTAAGTGCTTTCATCCAGATGAACTACAGTGACACGTATGCAGAAGCAGCCATATGCTCTGAGGATATTGTACCTGGGGCTAATGATCGAGGAGAATCCTCTCCCCCTCAGGATTGCTTCTCAGGCATTCCT
>NW_009259237.1:2449929-2453561 GCF_000687185.1 Egretta garzetta
ATGCCTTAGTCTAGGCAGAATTTGGGATAGTACCCTAGGAAGGAGATTTTCCAGGTACTCAGTGGCAGATTTATTCTAACTTATCCTGAGGCCAGGGCCCAAAGTACTGCATGTTACATTGAACAGCTAACATCTAACAGAACTGAACCAGCTAATCACTCATAGAGTGGTGATACATATCTTGCCATTCAAGCTAGGTATTAGCCACTGGGAAGAAACAAGCAGATGACAGCGAAAACCAAAAAGTTAGTGGGCACCTAGGAGTTCTTCACAGAAGAGGTGTTTTCTATGCATTTGTTTAACTTTACTATAAAAAAAAAGAACAATTTAATCACTGATCTAATCTTTAGGGGAAAAGACAAAAGTAACTGTAAACCAAGATATGCACCCAGCAATAGAGAGTAATTCTACTTCAAATGTAGAAGCCAGATTCAAATGTCCCTTAAGGAGGAAGGGGCAGGAGGGGCAGGAGGGGCAGGAGGCAAACAGATGATGTTCCTTAAGATTTCCAAAGAAAGATGGGAGGTAGATAATGACTCAGCACTATGACCAACATGTTTCTCCTGGACAGAATAAACTCTTCTGAAATAAAGAAAAAGGCAAAGAGAGCAAAGAAATCTTCTAGCACCTGGGAAAGAAGTTGAAAAGATCTCACTCCACTAGAGTTTCATTTACCAGCGTTGACTTGACACCCCTGGATATCCTTGTGCTTTGCTGGTCTTGGACAGGTTGGGGTATAATGAAAAGCAGATACCCTCAAAAATGAGTATGTGATCATAAGCTCCTGAATGCCTATCCTCAGTTTCTTTATGGCTTCCAAGAATTGTGGGTCAATTATAAAGGCTTTGTTCCTAAATCTGTGTCTGAGCATAAACACATCTAAAGCATGAAAAGAAACAAACCCAAACCTATCCTAGAGAAGGAAGAGTGTTATCTTTGCCTGCTGGGAGGTCCTGACCCACTTTGCTACTTATTTTGCTTGCTGATGACACTAACAAGACAGAAAGGAAAAGGGCATGTATTATTAGATCCTAACACATCCATTAAAGGGATGCATGAAGACCTGAATTCTCCAGCTGAGTCTGGTAGTCAAAAAGACCTTTTTTTCCTGCTAGTGCTGCCTGAGTTCTTATGACAGGCTTCTCCTAATCAGCTCAAATACTTATCACTTCCAGATACTCAGGAATAGCCCCAAAATATTTCCAAACTAGGGATATACTTGAGCTTTGATAGACAGCACCAGGAAAAATAGCACACCAAAAATTTGTCTGCTTATAATACCATCTCCTTTGATGTTGCAAGAAGCTTGACGTCACAGGCGGTCTTAACGTTCCCAATCGTAAGAGGTTTTTTCCCCCCAAAGTATTTATGCAGTACTGAAGAAAATTGTGCATGGTGAGAAAGCACTTACACCAAGAACCTCAAGAAGCCAAGAATGGCTCAGCACTTAAAATTACAGCACAAAAGACTTCTATGAGCTGCAAGTTTAGGCGGCCACTGAAGACAGGGGCGATGTACTCATCCTTTAACTGTGCCTAACTTAGTATCCAAAGGCAGTTTATTACCATGTAAGCACAGGACCAATCTCCATAACAACCAGTCACATATGGTACTTAATTACTTGTGCAAGCTTTCAGTACTTTTCCGTTTCCAAAATACCATTATAGGATCTTCCTTGTTCATTTGTTTTCAGGAAGATAGATGAACTACCATCACTGCTTCCCTCTTCCGAATTGAAAACTCAGGAGGAAGTCATGACAAGGAAGACTGTCGTTCCCTGTTTTTGAAGAGGGAAACTAACACAAAGAGATCCAGCAGTTTGCCCAAAATGAGACAAGCAAAAGCAGATTTAGGAGCAAGGATAATGAACTCACTCCCCATCTCTTCCTGTCCCTAATCTTCCTAAAAACAGTATTCTGCTCATTAGACCTGCTTTTAAATGGTCTCTTGTCATCATCCCCCTCCCACACAGCAAAGAACAGCAATCATCAACAGCAACAAAGAGAAAGACAAAGGGCAAAGAGACAAGCTCCAATTTGAGAAAATGAAATACTAATTCTAAGTTCTGTTCCTCACTCATGCAAGTCTAACAAATCATCTCAGTTACAGTAAAGCAAAATTTCACACACAGCCACCACAAGAAAACTCTAAAACCCCATGGCCAGAAATCCATACTGAGAATTAAGTTCTCAGGGATGTATCACTTACTTCTATAGTCATCAAGCAGTCATACCAAATAACAATGTAGCTGCCAGCAATCAACATCAGCAAATAGAGCTAACCTAAAAGTAAATGGATCCTGAGGGCTGCTCAGGTATACTTTTTCTTCACACATAGGTCAGGCTGTGAAAGGTAAGAGGGAGAATGTACACCGAATGTAAAATGCATTTCATTTTTAAGAAACTGATATAACTTCTAAAACATACAGAACAATGCTGGAACCAGCTGCTTGGGCGTAACCCAAAATGCGCTGATGAAACCACAGTTATAAAAAAGCGTGTCAGCTACTTAATTACAGCAAAGAGATCACATACAAAACAAACTTACCATCTCTGTCTTCATCGTGAATATTGAGATACAAGTATTCCAGCCCTCTTCCTTTCTTGCCATGCTCTGCTCCCTGTATTTTAGCCATAAGTGTGGTTTTACCTGAACCATCATCACCTGCCAGTAATTTTTTACAGGAAAAAAAGATACTTTCAGAATTAATTTTAACTTTGTAGATAAGATTTTTCAAAACACATTTAAGTAATCAGAATTATCATTATATGGTTTTGGACCTTACTTATTAGTTATTTTCTTTCAAGTATTCCAGCTAAATCCAATGGCTTATACCATGGCAATAAGAACAAAGTACTCGATTATTCCGTATTACATTCCATTTGTTTAAATATATATTATAAATCTAACAATGTAAACCAAAAAGACAATAAATCTAAGAGCCTAAAGACAATAGCACCATAGATCACATTACATAACCTAATTTTAGCAAACTGATGTGTCAGTTCATTCACATCATTGTTTTAAACACGCTTTGTTTCTACAAAAAAAAGCCACCCCACTGCTTGCCTGTGCTACTTACCAAAAACAAGAATATTCTTGCCCGATGGCAATTTAGACCTCGACCGGGTAGAAACTTCACTCAGTATCGAGGACCTAGAAAACCAGCATCATTCTGGTTAGGCTGACACGGGCTCGCGCACACAGGCACACACAACCCACACATTGCCCATTTGACAGCACTGATGAGCTCAGCAGATCTGCACGGACCAATCCAGGCACATTCATTCTGTTTACAAACTCGACACGATGTTACAGTTTAAGTTCATTTTAAACAACCAAGAATATGCCACCTTTTTGAGAAAAGCTCTTCTAATTTCTAAGATACACGCAGTAACATTTACTCAAGTTTTTCTCCCTTGAAAGAGCTCACATTACCGCAAAACGTTACTTTTTAGCTGATGACTGACCGTTCCCCCAATCAGCTGCTGCATTTCATGCACAATCTTTTCTGCATTATTAGCATTTATACAAGCATTACTCAGAGGCAAGCGAAAGGAAAACAGGAGCTGGAGTCTCCTGGAGCCTATCGCGGAGCTGAACCTCTCGGGCCCCGCCCCCCCGCTCTCCTC
>NW_009259237.1:2454506-2465212 GCF_000687185.1 Egretta garzetta
GAGCTGGGGTTATTTAGTCTGGAGAAGAGGAGGCTGAGGGGAGACCTGATCGCCCTCTACAACTGCCTGACAGGAGGGGGGAGCCAGGTGGGTTCTCCCTAGTAACAGATGATAGGACGAGGGGGAATGGTTTGGAGTTGCGCCAGGGCAGGTTTAGGCTAGACATGAGGAAAGACCTCTTCACCGAAGGGTTTGTCAGGCTCTGGAATGAGCTGCCCAGGGAGGTGGTCGAGTCCCCATCCCTGGAGGTATTTAAAAGAAGGCTAGATGAGGTGCTTAGGGACATGGTTTAGTGGTGGGATGGCAGGGTTAGGTTAGAGGTTGGACTCGATGATCTCAAAGGTCTTTTCCGAACAAAGCGATTCTATGATTCTAGGAGCGCTGCGTGTAGCCTGAAGGTGGGATGAACTGATGCGCTGGGAGGAAAGTGAAGTGCCTGTTTTAAATTATTTCCTACTGAATCCAACTTCAGTTGCCACCCAAATTCTTACACCCCACCAACAGTTTTTGTTCTTCTGATAGAGCTACAAAGCAAGTTCAAGATTTTTTGTAAAGATGCTTTCCTTCGGTGATTTGTCAGACAATTCAGCTTTCCACAGTGCTAGAATACCGTAGCTTAAGTAGCCTAAAAATGACATTAATGACTCTCATGCAATTATACTGTTATGATGCCTGTTATGTGTCTTTTTGAGCACCTTGCATTACAGGAGTAGTTGAAGCACCAGAAGAGGTTGCCCAAAGCAGCTGTGGGAATTTCATCCCTGAAGATCTTCAGAACTTGACAAGGCACTGAGCAACCTAACTTTGAAATGAGCCCTGCTCTGAGAAACAGATTAAGATTATAGAGCCCAGAGGTCCTTGCCAACCTAAATTATATGTAAGATTAGGTAAATTGTCAGTGTTGTGATATCCTGACTTTGTGTCAAGTAAAGCTTTACGCCTCATGTATTTTTTCAACTTGAAATATATTTAGACCAGAATAATAGGGGTTAATAATAGACATTCAGTCGACAGATGAAGTGGCAGCTTCTCCAGACTCACTTTTGAGCCCTTGGAAGAATACTGTAGAGTGTGTAACAGACCAAAATCTCCCTGTTGTGCGTACCACTCCCTGCTAGTCCCTTTGGCTCATATTCTGCAAATACATATGCCAATATTTGACTACTCAGCTTTGAATAGCTCCACTCAAAGACATCTTTTATAGATGCCTGAATATTCTAATAATATAAAAACCAAAGTGCAACAGCTGAAAATATTAGAAGACCTATTTATTATATCATTGGCATCATCTTCGCTGCAAGTCTTTCAGTTTTTCGCTATCTTGGTTGTTTTTAAGCATTTAAGCTGTGTTGTAGTGAAAACCTAGTATTGATAAGATAACTAGACTTTTTACATAATAAATTAACTATCAATTAATCATTCCTGTATCAGAATAGATAAGAAATACAAATGAAATACTAAGGCTATCACTGAAAAATCGAGTTACTAAGGCTTTCGTTAAAGCTTTCTATAAAAATTGTGTAATTAGCAGAAACGGTGGTTCTACTCACTCACTCCAATAATACACCAGACCACATCCAGCTATAAACAGAAGCCAAATTCTATCAGTACCTGCATTCTACTTAGTTCAATGCTGAAGTATTTTACGTAGGCCCAGGAATGTTACCCCAGTCATTAATACCAGTCAAGAAATGCTGGAGCTGAACCACACTGTACATCTTCTACCAAGAAGTTCCGAGATTTCCTCAAGCTTTCTATTTCAATTTACTCACTGTACCAATGTAAGATTTGCCTACTATATGCAGCAGTGTTTCACCACACATTTGGTGTTTTCTGTCATAACTATATTTTTCTGCACATACAACACATTAAACACATGACAAGATGCTTTACCTCCTTTAAACATTTCACTGATTAAGAGGAAACAAATTCAGACACAACGTTAAACACCACTATCTGACACAAAATATTCATTTTAGCACTATAGCCTTTTCTTACAAATGTTATAAAGCAAACCATGAAAAGATTCAAACAGAAAGCCAAATCAAAGGTTCCATAAATCAAATGTTCAAGAAGGTTAAATTTAAAAAACCCATACATTTTACTGATAAAGACTGTTCGCTATGTTAGCATTATTAAAAAAAAAAAAACCTTATTAAATTATGTGTAATTTAAATTTACAAAGCATAACAACTCTGTCAGTGATGTTATCACTGAAAAACATGAGTCCAAGCCAATCTAAATTCTCTCAGGGCTCATATTGTTGTAGCAATACCTCACTGTTAATAAGGCTGTTCTTCAACATTCTGCAACAAAATCCAAAACTCTTGAGAGGCGTTATTGATGCTTTTTGGTTTTTTCTTGCCTCTATGAAATGGAGATAAAAAAAGAAAATGTCAAGGCAAATGTTGACACAAAACACTGCACAACTTTAGAAAACATTTTGGTAGAAAAATGCTTGCCACTAAACTCTCCCACACATACCCAAAGCACAGCAGAAACGCTATCTGCCCCAACCATAGATAGCACCTCCACGTAAGGAGCGCACTTACTGAACACAGCGAAAACTGCCAGAGAGGTTTCCACAAACCATCACCAGAGAAGAGACTGAACAGAGAAAATCCCAACTTCCTAATAAACTTAGAGATTAATTTAGAGTCCTTAACTGAAACTCTTATCCTTTTTGTATCCGGTCAGGTGGCACTGGAAGGTTCAAAAGCTCTCTAATATTTCCCCAGTTTAGTTCCCTCTCTCCAAGCACAAGCCCCAACTGAATTACATCAGAGACCACCCTAATGCTTAGCGTGCACTGCACTGAGCTGACACAAAGCACAGTCCCATGGGTTGCAAATTCTGGTAGCCTGTCCTTTTTTTGCAAGTCAGTTCAGGGTCAAAAGCTGAAAACTGAGCTGAGAGCATATATGATTAGTAGAAAATTAAATTATGATTACTTGCAACTGTAACCTGTAGTATTTCTTGGAAAGATCAACACTTGTCCGTCCTTTCTGAAATGGATAAGACCACAAAATCAAATTCCAGTGATTACCCATTTTTTTTACTCCACTCAAAAGACAGTTAATTTCTTCAGTCGTGAAATCTTTTCGGGTTCTTCTCTTCCTTAAAGTTGTTGCATTTATGTCCAAGGAACATATTTCATTGTTCTGCAAATATTTATTGTGGTGTAATTAAAAATTATGTACATTCACATACTATTTCAGATTTGGAAGTAGCGCATTATTACTGACAATATGATCTTAAGTAGTTCTAAAGTAATGATCGCTTTGTCAAGATTTCTTCACTGTCACCCACTTACTGAAATATATATTTTTTTTCCATGACCTTTACCTTTGTTTCTGTCATGCCTACAGAGTTTATACCTTTAGTATGTTTATTCCTTTGGGTTTCTGTTATTTTTATACTATGCAAATGTTCATTAATGCAGGAAAAAGCATACTCCCATATCCATTATTCAGAAAAGACTGTCAGTTGAAAAATGCTTAACTCATTTCAGGGATAAATCAGTATGACTGGAGTAGAATCAACAGAGAGGAATATCTTTTTAATAAGGTTCACTTTGCTACTGGGCTCCTGTTGAAGTTGACTTAAAAAGAAATTATGCAATTCATAGTGATTTTATTTATACATTTATAAATGCATGAGTGTATGATTAGGCTTTGCATAACTAACCTCATCTGTGTCGAGTGAATATATGCAATTTTCTTTTAAGTGCTGACATTGCTGGTTGCACGTTCCTCTGACTCTTTTTCTCTTCAAGTTAGCATCTTGGTTTTTTTGGAAAGCTACAAAATTGTGAACAAGGCCACCTCTTAGTTGCCTTATCTGAAATCTACTGTAAAACTGAATGTAGCATTGTAAAGGAACATTTATTCCAATGAACTTGAATATGTAAATGTTGCTTTATTACTAATATCTCATTTTCATTAGATCTTTTTCTCATCATTGACATTAACACGAGGATTATTTAAGCAAATATGGAAGCAACTAGCAAATAACAGGAATTAACTCAAACATCAGTAATGCTGCGATTGAAGGTGCCAGAAGATACCTATTTACATTCTTAGCCACTGTGTCCAACAGCAAGCACAGGGGCTTTGCTCAGTGCCCCGACCTAAGTGCAAAACTTGATCTTTAAGTTAGGCTTATTATAGAATTAACTTTCCAGTAACACTCACACTTTTTGTACATAGGTATCAAGTTATAGCTGTCAGTCAACGTAGTGTTTTTACTGGGTTCATCTCTACTTGAAGTATCAGATTTGGTTTTTGTAACTGGAGTCAAAAGAATACCTTAAAAAAACCCAAACAATAAAACATTATGCATCTTTCTTTAAAAAAACCACAAAACACAGCTAATGCTTTAGGAATTAAAATTTAAGACAGAACCATCTTTGGATCCATACTACTACCTGGTCTGGGAAGAAAGACTGGAAAATTAAGTTTACTTCAGAAAATGTTTACTTGCTAAAGGCAATATGTTAGTGTAATGGGCTCTTGAGATGAAATAAATTTGTGTTTGTTAATGACTATCATAGCCAAATTAATTTCTGAATCTGAAGGTGGAAAAAAAATTTCAAAAATAATTACAAAAAAACCCCCAATCTCCTAGCTTTTACCAGAAATTAATTAAATAAAATAACAATGTAAACAAGGTTTTTGGAAATAGGACATTAAAAATAATTCCCAGTGGGTGGGCTGATTTTTGGAAAGAGAATGTATTTTGAAGTAATATTAATGTTTTAGAATTTAAGTACTGATTTAGAGAGCTGCTTCAGCCTACTTTAAAATTTCTGGTCATCAATCATAAGAAACAGTATTGGTTAGTAGTTGCTGAAGGTAGTAATGTATGACTGTAGTTGGAGCTCTGCGGGATGTACCCACAAACACCACATTCCAAAGAAAATTCCCTGTGAATTAGGTAAAATATACATACCTGCAGAGTAAGAAAAAACTATAACCATTAACTTTTTACTACATTACAGATTAAAATACTGTAAAAGATATGTACTCTGCTACTTACAAATGGACACTTGTTGTATATTATAAAGAATACCAGTGTTTATGGGCAACTGATGGTTCTGTAAACAAAGGGTTCCTAAACTGCACTGCAGAAACTGATGGAACTTACATTCACTTTTCCATCTCTACCTTGTTAGTAACAACTTATTCAACATTTCATCATACAGGGCAGGTAGATAGATCTCCTGTACTTAATTTTCTGATAGGTTGTTTTCATTTGCTTGCTCTAGTATTGTTGTATACGTTAAGGTTTACCCTTCTAGCTATTTAGCACACAGAGACCCAAGTCCTTAGCAGAGCTCCAAGCAGGAACAGAAACAGGTATAACAAGATAATATGGCTCTAACTATATAACAGTTGCTGAATCCAAGAACAGGCAACTGTACTGTGTTCTGATCCTGACTGTAGCTCTCAATTTTAAAAATTAATGCCACAAAACCGAAAAATAGCAGATGGCATGGAAGTAACCCTGACAGGATTCAAAGCAGTATCTACATAGCAAGTGCCAGATAACTTCGCTGTGAAAAAATGTGCATATCACAATTTCATGATTATAGAATATGCATTTTCTGGCCTATTAATATACAGATTTTTCACAGAATCCACAAGAAAAAAAAAACCATAAGTCCCTATCCACAGCCTCCCAATGGTAAAGTCCTGCAAAAAAATTACTTAGACAGTAAGGGATTTTTGCATTCATTTCCAAACCAAGCCCTTACTTTGGAAACTATCCTTTTTGCTCCTAAAAGTTGGTATTTCTGTATGCAGTCTTTTTTTCTTCACTGGGGTCAGCAGTATTTCTGGAAAATATAAGATAGACACCAGTACAAATGCCAGTAAGTAATAACTGTTTAATTTTCAAAATGCCTCCTTTAAACCAGAAAAATACAGGATGCACTTTTATTTAATTAATTAAGAATTATAAGCCTGTTACATCTGTTAAGTATGTAATACTAGAATAAAATAACCTTGTTATGATGTCATACATCCATTTACGCTTATTTCAACTTAATATAGTCCCTTCTCTTAGTACTTGACGAACTTTGGCAAACAGGACAGAGTCTCATCAAAGCCTATGAGGATATATCACTACTGCCAAGAAATACACAAGATCCTCAAACAAAAGTGGCTAGTTCTGATCTCACTTAGTACAAATCATTGGCAAATCAAATTAAATGAATGAGTTTACAAGAGAAGGACAATCAGAATCAGACCAAAAAACGTTCAGAATTTTAAATATGATTTAAAACAATAGTTACAACTACTAAAAAAAGAAATAATAATTACTCTCATAAGTTGCATATCTACTGTTGTTGCAAACAGCCCATTTGCGAAGTTCCTTTCTGTATCGTTCTTCAGCTTCCAGAATGAATTTGTGATGGTCACACTGGTATGGACAACTTTGCAACATCTTGGTAAAGGTTTTACTATTGAAGGACAGTCCTCCTGCTGTACAACCTGGAAAAAAAAAAGGCTATTTTAGAAACAGCAAGCATGAATGCTATTGAAGCCATCACAAAGTCCAGTTTTCCACCTACACATCTTAAAAAAGGTTACACTTCTATGTATCTTCTTGAAAATACTTAATTCTTTGTTTGTACTTGCTCTCTAAAAAAAAAAAATAAAATAAAAAATTACACTGCATTTCAACTCCAGAAGTACAAAATGAGGCACGGATCCCCTACAGAAGTAAAAATATTAGTGGGATGCAAAGTTCCCTTTGCACATTTATCCAGGAACCAAAATCTAAAAGATGTCTTTGCTATACTTTGAAACTTTCTCTGTGTTGTAACAGTATCTGTATTTACCTGAATAAATGTAAGTCTAGCTTAGGTATGAATTTCCTCACAGGAAGCCTTCCTGTTTGTTTCTGAGGACATTCCTAGGGTAATTTATGGTTTAGTTATTCTTGGATGTTCTCACAGCTAATTACGTCAGCTGAAGGAGACTGTGAGGAATTGTAAGAAGGGCACTGGTACATATCTGCAATATTCTAGCCTAAAATAAGGCAGTGCTAAAGCTCAGGCTGAATTTAGTTTGACAACCTGGGCTCATATGCCTAAATGATGTTCAGAAGTAGGTTATGGGGTTGGGGTTTTTTTTTGGCTTTTGGTCTTTTTGTTTTAGTTTTTTTAATAGACACAGGGTTGATTGCAAAATCCACTTACAAACCCTGAGTACCAGCAGCATTCTTATAACCTACTGATAAGCCGTGTTTATGAAGTAGAAGATGGGGTAACTGAGGGCTGCAGTCATGGATGGCTATCAGACTGCCTGCCTGTACTCAATAGCAGTAAGGCAGAGGAAGCAGAAAGGCTGCAAAATAGTTCAGAGGCTTAGCAGGGCAATACATGAGGGAACTGAGCAGGGGTACATTTTTTCCCTCCCTCTTTCCGATCTGAAAAGGAGGAAAATACTGGCTTAAGTATTCTTTTAAGCAGTGTGTCATCTTTTAAGCTGTTGTATATTCTGTTAGTAAACCCACATTAAGAAAAGATGCATAGACCAAAACTGGACTATGTAAGCTTTATGTCAATATTTATGTTTTATTTTAGGGGCAGAAAAAGGAAGGGAAGCAGTTAAGAATTACATAATAGGTAACTGAACAGATTTGTTCAAATTTCTGTAATGTCAGTTCACTTACTGCATTGCTGACTCTTTAAGGCTTCTTTTATGGACTCAGGAAAGAAAGACCTAAGATAATATTTACCTAGACACTTTAAATTTGCCATTTTATGGGATGCAGATGCAGTTGAGGTACTTTTTTCTTCCTTGGTTAACTCTGAGTAGAATGAATGTTGATCTAAATTCAGAAGGAAAAAATCCCACTAAGAAAATGCAACCTGTCCTTTTGCTGTGGTAATCATGCATCAGCATACCTATATTTGTATTTCTATTTGTAGATTATTCAAGTTTAATTTACATAACAGCAGAAAATCCAAATTAAATTCCTGAAGTTGAACGGATCGCATTTACATTTTTGTAAATTCAGAATAATGACATTTCATTCAGTGCTTTTTCATCACTCAAAGCATACTACTTCAACTTGAACACAGCAAAATAACCCTGTAAACTTACATGGCTTAACTAAGCCCTATAAATTTTATCTGTATTTGGAATCAGATGCTGAAAAATGTGATGTACTGGAATAACTTTTATTCTCCATTTAATTAGGATGGAGATCAGCTTGGTCACCTGTAAAGCTACCATTCTGGCAAACACTAATCTAATGAATAATTATAAATTTTATAAATTAACAGGAAAGTAAATTGTGAATAAAGATTTGATTGAACAGATCCCAGTTCTGAAATAAATACGTCAGACAAAACCAGCATCCTTACGCATTTTCTGTTAATGGTTTTCATTGTTCAGTATGGATTGTATTCAGATTAAACTTAAAATATTTATCTGCGATACATTCATTTGAATAGTTAAAATCAATTTTAAAAAGAAAGCTAAAATATGTATTAGAAAAAAAGTAGAATAAATATTCTCCTGGTAAAATTGTATACAATATAAAATTTCCAAACTATGCAAACAGTTAAAGGATATTATACGTAATCTACTCTGTCATGTAATGATATATAACATCTGATAAAAGTAGTGATAGAAGTACACAAAACTAATTAAAATCTCATTAAGACCAAAATTATTTAAGAAAGAAATATGTTTAGCTATTTGTACCTGATGTGTGTGTTTGTTTCATATTTTTAACAATCTCTGCTGGTTGTTTAAATAAGTGTTCACTGGGAAGATCAAAATGTGAACAAATTAAAAAAAATACACAAACTTCACAACATACATTTACCTGTAAATTAATACATACATTCCAAAGGCAAAACAAAAACCACATTAAGTATATAAAAGATGAAACTCTAAAAAATTGATTCTAATTATCCCAAGTTACTGGGTTTGTAGTATCTAGCATATAACCACTGTATGCTAGAAGTCTGTTTACCAGAGATCTGTGATTCACATTCCTTGCAGTGCTGTTCACAGTATGTCTGTTCCAGCATTTGGGATACAGTTGCTTTCAAGGGATGCTGGTTTCCAGAGTCATTTGTAATTCTGGTTCACATAAAGATTACTTAGTGCACATAAAACTATCACAAAGTCTTCAAAATACTGTAGCCTTCACCAGATGTAGCCATTGCTCTAAAAGGTAACTGATTTTCTTCTTTTCTTCCACTGATTAACTTTTATGCAACCAACATGCTCCCGATATGGTGATCATGCATTTTTCTATGTCATTGACTACTTCTGAATGCTGCAGGAGCAAGGAGCCTAATCCATGGTTATGTTTGGTTAACACCTGTTTTCACACAAATACATATGCAAGGAGAGAGCTTTCCGCCCCCCAAAAAAGATTAATTTCTTAATAGTTTTGTGCTTCAGAGATCTGAACAACAAAAAAAGAAGCTGTGTGAAATTATGCTAATCAGTAGCAAAGCAAAATTTACCTGAATGTACCATGGAAAATATCCTAGGCTCTTGATAATTTCTGCGGTAGTTGCAGAGTTACAATATAACGCGTGCAAGGAAACTGCATAAGAGCAGGGTCCAGCCAGCCACAATAAAAATGTGGAACTCAAACAAAGGAGAAATGTAGTTTTGTTCATACTCTCTCATTGCCTGTCTTGAGGGATGTTCCAGATATAAATTCAAGATAATGGAATTGATATTTATCCTATAACTAATTTTTTGTTTATCAGTAGGGAAGATAACCATGAGGAGCAAAAGAAAAAGAGGAAAATAAGCATCTGTTTGAGAGCAACGAGCAAGAGAAGAGTGAATAACTGAACAAGGCTGTATCGTTATCTTCCCATGCAGGGAAGCAACTGAGCATGAGGGGAGAAAAACAGGGGGGAGCGGCTTTCCCTAGTTTATAGGCACTCCAATTTCAACTTTTTTTGCAGAGCAGTTCTGTAACGGCTGCTTTCCCCATAAGCGCATATTACACAAGTCTTTGTGGTTTCATCCAAACCAATGGGTCAAATCTTGATCTACTGAATCAGTGAGAATTTTGAGGCAAAAACTGTGGATGCTTTTTCATCACTATGTTGAAGGTATTAGAACATGGCCTGTTACAGGCTCTCTATACAATCCGTCAGAAGCCCACCATTCAGAGAAAAAGATCAGAAGCTTTTGTTACTACAGTGTCTATAATCTTTGATCTGTGATGTCAAAAACACTCCCACAGAATATTCTCTAGTGAGCCACCAAAAGACTATGTCCTTTCACAAGGAGAAAAAGACATCATTAGTAACAGACAACTTAAAAGGCTGACATTCAATTTGGAAATTACTGAAGAGAAGCTACTTTGTACTCCTGCTTAGGTGTAAGATGCTTACCTTACTTCAGGAATAGATTGATTTTTTACACAAGCAGTTTTTTCATTTTTACTGTGACTTTGAAGTACACTGTCTGTTTGCAGTTCATTAACTGAACATGGAATATTACTCTGTTCACTTTGTCTAGCAGAAGCATTTACTGGATCTATAGTGTTCACTATTTCATTTTTCAGTGGAGAAGAATCTACAGATGGAGCAAGAACCTGATCATCCAACTTAGAGGTCAACTGCAGACAATGTACTACTTTATGTGTTCTTTCTATGTAAGTTTTTGGATCAGCAGGATTTACTTCATGATATTTTGATGCTTCAGTGTTGG
>NW_009259237.1:2465243-2472750 GCF_000687185.1 Egretta garzetta
CTTTCCTGTATTGAAAAATACTAGTTAGCAACTAAACAAACTCTATAAAAATATTAAATAAATCTAGTAACAAGATTAACTAGGATAGACCAGTCTAAATATGAAGGTAAAGCAAATTCTAGACAAGCTTCAAAAATCCCTGACTGAGTTGAGCCAATGAGACAGCAGTGCTACTGAAGGTGTTGAAGGGGTAGTTATTAAATGATAGTTTGAGGCTGAAGCAATGGATTTGCTACTAAAAGAATCAAAGAATTATAGAATCGTTTAGGTTGGAGAAGACCTTTAAGATCATTAAGTCCAACTGTTAACCTAGCACTGCCAAGTCCACCACTAAACCAGGTCCCTAAGCACCAGATCTACACATCTTTTAAATACCTCCAGGGATGGTGACTCAACCACTTCCCTGGGCAGCCTGTTCCAATGCTTGACAACCCTTTACAAGGCACTTCCAGAAATGAAAAGATTTAATGAACTTAAGGTCCAGCTAAATAACTCAATAACTTGCTGTTCCACACCCAGAGATACGAAGTAGTTATACAGCACAAGGAAAATATGAAACATCTTTATTTCAGTTTATGTTCACATTTTCCATTATCATCTATCCCATCATACCTGTACAATAATGGGCATTTCATGCATGCAGATACTGAAAGTATAGGTTCAAATGATTGGCAATTAAGAATAAATCCAGCTCTTGTTTCTCCAGCCTAAATTATTTCAAGTTTGTAGAAAACCTGGTTTTATAATAAACTGAAATGCTCCGTAAAAATACAGATGCCTGCATTTTCCAATTGCCCTGCATGCTTCTAACTCTGTATGATATACAGTAATGGTAAAAACTGCAGGTTGTAGTTTCACAGACATCCCAAGTTTTCCCTACTTTTCTAGCTCCCACTGAAATTATCTTAAGGGTTTTCTTTCTATTTCTCCCTAAACTCTGGAAAGATTTGCTTAGGTTTGTTCTACTTTGGTAATAGGCCAACCTCATCACGTTCATTTTCAATCAATTTTATTCTGTGCAAAATTTCGTTTGCTTTCTTCCAGTAGTCTTGTAGACTTCTTTTTCTGACTTGCACGTCCAACTCTTCTACATTGTTCACGTTTAATGAATTGTCATTTATTTTCAGGGACAACTGTTCAGCTTTATAAAATATAAAACAATATTAATATTCAAAATTTTATTAATTAACACCTTTAAAAGTATTTATTATATCTTAGTAAGTATGTTGAGGGACAGCCCCAATAATTTATTGCAAAATATAACCTCTGAATAATAATTTTTATATAACTTAAATTTACACGTAGATGTTAATAAGCTTCAAATATAAACTGCAGTTTCAAGAGGTGAGCTTGCAATTACAGTTAGTATAAGCTGTTTACATAATGAAGCTGTCCTCTAAAAAATTACTTTATCATGGACTTAATCCTAACTCTATAGGTCCTTTACCAGTCTGGGTCTCTTTTTTTTTTTTTTTATTTTTTTAAAAAACAACTCCATATTAATGGACACTGAAAATCACCACACCCCTCAATCTTAAACAAAACTCTCAGTTATGTTTTCAGTACAAAAATGTAGATACATGCTTTCTACTAATTATCAGTTGCATAATATCTTCCATGCTTTAAAGATTAAAGGATGAGGTGTCTTTCTGTTTCATTGGTAGCATTATATAGTTAATTAAAAAAAACTGTAAACAGGATACTTCAAAATACAACCTACATTAAAAATAAATATCACAATTTTTTAATATTGCAAAATAATTGCAGCCATGGTGATTTTGGGCTTGATTATCTGCTCATTTGTTCTCTGTATTCGATGGCACATACCCAGGAATAGAGTACCAATTGCATGTTAAATGCCAATGCTAATATTTTGCACATAATTTATAGATGGGAAAGCTTTTAAGAACTGGCCCTACATATATCGGTTTCACAAATGCATTATTGCAACATTTTTGGAATTTTTACTTTTCTTTTTTCTGCCCAAATGCCATAATCAGTCCATGGTGGCAAATACACAACTTTTCTGCAGAAAACAAACATCTCTTGAAGTACACAGAATTACAAAGCTGACAGAGTTAAAATAATTAAGAATTAATAATTTAGAAAGACAACAGAACTTAGAGGTGGAAATCATCTCCATAATTTTTAAAGCAATAACAGTAAGCTTACTCATTTGTTTGCAGTTTTGCAGCACAAAAGTAGCAGCTTTGTTTAGTTCCTCATCCTGAGACTCAGTCAAAACCTGAATCATAAGTGGAAGACCATTGTTCTGGAGCAGTTCGCATTGGTTTTCTTCTAAAAAAGGACATTGTAGAGGAAAATAGATTGGCTTCAGCCTCATACATACAGTTAACCTTACAGTTATTTTAGAAAGTAATACCAGTAACTTTCAGGGGAATTCTGAAAAAGAGATTTTTGTTACGGATCCAAGCATGCTGTAATGACCTACCCAGGTTGCAGGAGAAGTGCCCTAGATCACACAGGATGATTTGACCAATGCTCAAAGTTCTTGTAAGAAAACTGAAGGAGGACTGAGACAAATTATATGACGGAGATCCAAACTCTCTTAATTGTCACCTAAAATATTTGAATTACGGCTTCTGTATTTATCTTCCTCTGGTATATACTCCTGAAGTATATATGCTACATTTATGTAAGCCTTGAGATGCAGAAATATCAAAAGCTTAAAGTTTAAAATTAGCAAAACTCCAATAAAATTAGTAGTTTAATCCTGGTCTAGCTAATCTATTCCTCCTTATCACCTATGTAATTAGCTCATTTGCAGTATGTATTCATAAAACTGACAACTTCCTAAAAATAGTTTTTTGTTGTCTGAACTTGATAAAATAAAGGAATCTTATTTGTTGTATGTGTTGTAGTTGTAGTAGTTCTCAGGTCTGGATGACTTTTACCTTATGATACCTAAGCCCAGCTCTGAATTCTTGCATAATAGTCTACTTTTTCTAAGCTCAAAGATAATATCTGCTAACAGGTTTTAAAATTTAAAGGTGGAACACTATAGCAAACATTTTTTTCTGAATATTAACATTACATTATTTAATAGAACTTCCCCTCATGTTCCAGTCTTGATGAAATTAAACCACTGAAGTAGTGTATGAGGATTTAGTAGAAACTGACAGAAAAAGAAAAAAATCTTACCACAAACTTCAGTACAATGTCCAATTGTTAGAATAATACTAATTTTCTCTCCTGTATCCAGAGTGTCATTGGACAGCAGCTTCAGTAGCTCTGACACAGTGTGATACTTTGCCAAGACAACACCCATGGCAGCTATTATGTTAAAAATAATTTGAAGAAAAATAAATTACATAGTAAGCATACAGGCATCATGCAAACATAAAATGCTGTTTTTCAAGGGAACTCTACAGACCTCTAAAAGCCCTGGGCCTGCACAGTCCTTCTCTTCCCTCTCTTTCATTTTAACACTTCAAATTACCATATCCCTGCTGGTGCAGTAATTCTGCCCATGCCACTCCCCATATCCAACACTGCCCTTTCTCCCAGATTGTGCTGTATAGAGGTGTGGTAGAAGATCTGATAAACAAGGGCTTTGCAATGTGCAAGTTCTGTAGACCTCTGCTGAGATTCTTCACATCCTTTATCAGCTCCAGAATAGAGCAAAAGAGTAGGATAAGGTTTGATACACAGACTAAATGCCACAAAGAGCTAAGGATGTTTCTGGTAGAGGGCAACCCCTTCCTGAAACTGGGAACACCACTGCTAGTACATACATACTGAAACCTAGTCCTGTCACATACCAACTTCCCTGAAACTAGGCTCAAAACTAGCACAGGTATATGCTTTTAAACATTTTTGAACTTCCATTAGCGAGCACTTATGGCAGAAATGTCAGATATAGTGGGGCCAACAGCACAGATTCATCAGGCTCACAGGTTTCTCAAAATCTTCTGACGGAATACACAAAGACCTCATTAGGCTAGCACTATCCAGACAGTAAATGAGAGTAAAGTGTGTTATCCAGACATACCACATTTGTTCAGCTCCACGCCTGAGTTACTAAAGCCTCTTAAAGCTTACAAAGCTTATCAGCTTAGGCATAGGCCTACAGAAATGCAGTTCTAACTCCAGGATCCGAGATGACTGCCACGCCCAGTTCTCAGCTCTACTTACACAAAACTAGCTCTAGTATCTTATTTTTCAGTACAGTTTAAATCACTATTTTTTTAGCAACAATGGGAAAGTAACCCACCTCAGACTGAATCATTTCCCATATAAACATTTGAATTTTAAAAAATCTGCGATATCAACTGGGATGTATATAACTTAATTGCCTTTTGGCGTCCATTCATATCACTCTTCCACCAAAACAAGACTTTAAAAATTGCATTTTAAAATTGCCATATATAAAAAATTGTAGCGGTCTTTTCACTCACAGTCATTAGCAATGCAGGCATCCAGAGTCTTCGTTACTACTACTGCAAGCTTTGTGCTTGAGTGACTCATACAGGAATCATGCATAAGCTTGATGAGAACTTTAGCTAATGTATCCAATCCTCCAACAGAAACAAAATATTTCTGCACATACACTTAGTGAAAAAAAGAAAAAAACATGTCTTAAATAATACCAGTTGCAAATTGGTTTAGCAACTTATCAATTAGGCTCATCATAATTTTTTCTCTGTATGTATTAATCATTACATTTCCACCTATACAACAGAAGCTGGATATATATTCATCTCAAGAAATGTAGCAATTGTCTTATAAAATAGTTACAGGAAACACATGGCCCTAATAAATGCGTACAAATGGCAAACATTATGCCCCAGCTCTACCTAAACCATTGTTTTCACAGATGTAATAATGACTTATATTTGTAAAATACTTTTAATCAAAACAGCTTCCAAATAGTTTTTACTGACCTTACAAAGTGTAGCCAGTTTGCAGCTATTCGTGGGCTTATGCACAAGGCAGCATAAGTAAAGATGATGAATTTCAGAGTAAAAGTTGGAAGAACAGTAAATGAATTTGTAGAGATTGACAAAAAGAAATCAAATATTTAACTATCAAATTAAATGTACTCTTGCAAAAGAAAAACTGTTTAAAGCTTGAACTGCACTTACAGTTATTTGCAACTGTGAGACCAACAAATGAACAAATAGGACGAACTATCTCAGGCTCTGTGCAACTTTCAAGCCACTCTTTGGCATACGGAAAAACTGAACAGCAAATGTTTTGATTATCTTCTGGAAAAGTAAAAACAAATAACCTTGAATCAAAATGTAATACAAAGTTTCAGTTGAACGGTAAAAATGAAAACAAACAGCTGTCACTGTGGAGAAGTACTTTCAACTTTTTTCACAATTTTAACAGCAACACTTACCATTCTGAGGATTGTTAACACAGGCACAGAGGGTACTGCAGACTGAAGACCACAGCTGATAGCACTGATTAGTATTTTCATCTGACAGATTAATCTCAGATATGGAAAGAGTTGTTCTGTTAAGAACAATGCAAACAAATCCCAAATAGTCAAGCAAACATAAGTCCTAAATAGTCTATCATTTTTCTGTTTGAATTGCAATTTTTGTTTACCTGAATAACTGTAGCAGAAGACCAATGCAGCCTGTATCTCTGACGTAGGTTTGCCCACTTTCTAAAAAAGAACACATACAAGACTCAGAAGACACATGCAACTTGAGACAATATCTTAACATCAAGTTTAATTTACATGTACACATTCTGTTTCTGTCTCCTAAGTATATATCCCCCAAAAACCCAAATACAGAATCACACCAACACATTGGCAAAAATGTTCCATTTCTTTCTATATCTATTTTTAATATACATTGTCAGAAACTACTGGTTTGCATTATACTTTTTTTTTTTTTAACCTATAATTTAATTTTTGAACTAAACCACTTTCTGCTACTTAAGGAAATTCCAGTGATCTACTTGCACAATTCTGGTTCATCTTCATAAATTAACTTCACCAAAACATTACTTATTCAGTGTTCCGAATTTCTATACTGCAGATAGGCAAATAGAAAAAAGTGTAATAACACATTAAAAACCCAACTTACTATTATTTGAAACCAGTACTAAGATGACATAAACAGACATTCTTTTCAAGTTCACACCAGAATCCTTATTAATTAAAAATAAAATGAGGTCTTCAAACAATGCAGAAGTACACAAAGTTTGTTGACAATAAACTGAAACCAGAAAATAATAAACATTAAGTCTGAAAGCAAGCCATTCATAATCCTCAATTATTTTTCTAACGTAATAACTAGAGTCTCAGTTGTGTCCAGTGTGTGGTCAGTGGAGACAAAACAGGACTACAAAGTGGCTGAGGGCTTCCCCTTGTAGTCAGTTCTAAACCAGCCAGGGCCTAGGTGAATTTTGGAACAATCTATGAGTCATTTAACACTTGCTGCTGAGGAAGAGAAGTAGTGCAGCTGCCTAGTATCATAAGGACGTGCTGTCTACACAAATCAACAAGTTGTTTCTCCAAATCTGGGGATGCACGGTGGAACAGTGGTACCTTTACTGCCCCTTGCTCAAGCTGATAGTCTTGTAAGCCTGATTTTTTGAGCCAGAAAAAAAAAAAATGGAGACAAAGCACAAGCAGAAGTAATGACATGGGCTCACTCAGAAATACAAATAATATTACTTGTTATTACCATTACTCTCTATTATAATTCCTAATGTAAATAAAGCCGCTTCCTTTACTATACAATGAACATTTGACTTTGCAAGATCATTTATAAACATCAAACCACCAATTTCTCGAAAATATTCACTTGCTTCACCTACAACAGAAAAAAGAACAGAAATTAAACGTTTGCTTTTGTTTCTCTGTAAAATTAAAACCTTCCAAGTTTTTATAATTTCTCACACCTTATATCCTTTAGATAATTTTTTTTTTACAGTGACAACTAGCTTCTCAACATATATTGTGAACATAATGATTACATTGTTTCTAAGGAAAAACACTTCTTACTGTTTTGTTGACAAATTGAATAAATAGTGATCAAAGCCTCTTTCTGAGACACAGGGCAGTCCATCTGATACTTAAGGCATTCAAGCAGTAAGTTCAGATCTGTTTTCATATCTAAGAGCAAACACAAAAACTTCATGAAAATTGTTATCTTTTCTTTATATTAATCAATTTAGTGTTACAATAAACGTGCCAAAAAATGTAGTACATATATGTATTTTAAAGAAAAAAAAAAAACCCATGAGCAAAAATGGAGTTATGCCACTGCTATCCATCTATAAATAACAAACATACTTAACCTAAAATATTCCTCTCCATAGTTTGTTATTTGAGCATGATTTTCTTTGCTAAATTAACAGCCCCCTTTTAATATTTCTGGCCTTTAATTACTAGTAGCTGTTAGTAAATGTGGTGTAAATAAATATTGTATTGGCAATTGCGAAGTGCATTAAGTGTATTTAAGTGAATAATACAGAAACATGAAAATATTCAGTGAAAAAACAATTGAAAATCCACAGAGTG